>NW_008675480.1:2571-18759 GCF_000695815.1 Acanthisitta chloris
TTATTTCTGGTTCAGTGAGATATGTGTGCATAGTGCTAAAGTACTGACTGTGCTTCACTGAACTTTTGCTACTTATTTCTCCATAAAATAGACATAACACTAACATGCCAGGAGAATTCTTGAGAGGTCTTGTGGGAGCAGCACTGACTCTCTCAGGGAAGCTGAGCAAAACAGTGTCACAAAAGTAATCAGAGTTTTTTGGAAGGGAGGCTGTGATGGGCAGCAAATATTACTTGGTCTACTCTGACTGTGCTTCACTGAACTTTTGCTACTTATTTCTCCATAAAATAGACATAACACTAACATGCCAGGAGAATTCTTGAGAGGTCTTGTGGGAGCAGCACTGACTCTCTCAGGGAAGCTGAGCAAAACAGTGTCACAAAAGTAATCAGAGTTTTTTGGAAGGGAGGCTGTGATGGGCAGCAAATATTACTTGGTCTACTGAGTTTGGCAGAGAAGGACATTGCTTTAGAGAAGCACAGAAGCTTCAGAAGAGCACAGAAAGCTGGAAGGATATGAAAAGTGAGGGAAAATTCCAGCTGATTTGTGCTGATCCAGTAATTCAGATTGTAGACAGCATGGTCAGCAAGGCAAAGTTAATCAAACATTAAAAGAGGCCCAGCAGCCTGAATAAATACATGGTGTCCATCAACAGTGCCTGGATATGGTGTCGATTCTGTGTTTGATCATGAATTTTCATTAATCTTAATAAAAGATATTAAATTGAACTAAAGCAGGTGTGAGACTGCATTTGTTGTGAATGAGTCATTCCCTATTAGAACACCAAATCACTTTGATGTACGTGAATGAGTGGTGCTGTTCCTTGTGCTCTGTCAATTGTCTTCCTAGCTGGGCCAAGTCCTTCACAAGCTGGAGGACTCTGTGAGCAGAGCACACCTTGGCAGGCACAACATGTTCATTGTTGACAATATGGAATGGAGAACTTCATAATGACTTTCTTGGAAAGAATGAGCCAGAGCTCCAACTTCAGACAAACCTGAAGGTAATTAATGACTCCCAGACCCAGGATTGTCCTGAGAGAAGAGAAACTGTGTCATATGCTAGAAGTATCAGAGCTAAAGCTCTAGGTGCTTGGGACTGTGATGGTCTCTGTGGAGTTGGATAGGCAGCACTAGAAAGAGCCTATTTTCATTGGGTATTTGCAGGAAGATGTGTAACTCACCCAGTGAAGGATGATCAGTGTTCTACCTGGTAAAGGCTTCAGAGCACAAGACAGCTGTGCTGTGGTTGCCTTCTGTCTGGAAGGTCTGGGTGCTTTTCCCTGCACATGTGGCACTACAGCAAAGCTCCTGATTTTCCCATTTTTAATGGTTTTAATGGTACATGCCTACCCTGTTCAGGAAGAGAGCTTCATTGTAGCTGTGAAGTCTAGGAGAACTGGATACAGATACATCCACACAATGTTTAGCCTGATTGAAGTTAACGTGAAGGTACTGGAATTTGTATTTCAGGTTTTTATGTTTTACATTTGAATAAATTTTAGTGCACATAAAACGCAAAATTTCCTCTCCAGACTTTTCCATTTTCAGCCAGAGTTTATACTGAGCTGTGCAATTTAACAAGGAAGTTCTCCTCTCTTAGCTGCATATCATTACAGTCCTAGGGAATTAGGTTCTTTGTGATTCCAAGATACACAGATGCCTGAAAAAACCCAGTGTAAGTATAGTGCAATAGGACTTTTTATAAAAGTAAGTTTTAATTTCTCTTATTTTTGAAGTTCTGAGATGTAATGGATTTTCTAAGTTAGAAAACACGTAATAAATATTCATTTATTGTTAGAATCAACAGGGTTGGAAAAGGCCTCCTATTGTTAGAATCAACAGGCTTGGAAAAGACCTAAAAGGTCATAAAGTCCAACCCTACTGTGGTTACTAGACCATGGCACTAAGTGCCACATCCAGTCTCATCTTGAAAACCTCCAGGGATGGTGAATCCACCACCTCCCTGGGCAGCACATTCCAATGCCTAAAAATCTTTTAAAATAATGCATTATTTCCAAACATTTTTATTGCTGAATATATTGTTGCCAGAACTGCTGCCAGTGACAGTGTAACTTATAGCAGAGATGTGAGCCTGGAACTGCAAAGGAATAGTGGTGACAAAAGCCAGAAATAAAGCATAATTTTCTATTCACCCTTCCTTTTAAAGGGAGGAAAGGTGCTCCATGTTTGTAAGGGTTACATTGCTGCTTTTCAGACATGATTCAAAGATAGGTATTGAAAGAGGGAAAGTGTAAAACATCGTTGTATCATTAGGAATTCTAGTTCCATTCAAATGGGAAGTGTTCTATTTATGATCCTTAAAGAAAGCCCTCAGGTCATGAACAGCATTTTCATTTGTGGAGAAAAATATCAGAATAGTTTTCTGAAAGTTCCTTTTGAAGCCTTTATTCATTCAGTTTCTGGGCACATTTAAAATATACATTGAAGAATTAATCTAATCTGTGTGAAAAATTCCATAAAATCCCTGGGTGAAATTCCAGTGTTTTTTGCAGCATTCACAGTTAGTTTTTGGGTGAAATAACTTGATTTCAGTAGGCTTGAAGCTGTTAGTGAAATATACCACAAGGAGGGCCTACTTTTCCTTCATTTTCTCTAGGGTGGTTGAAGAGTGAGTTTGCAGACCTTGGTGGCCTTACTGGGCAGAAGATGGGCAAACAGGGTCCACTGTCATGTGTGGAGGAGAGTTTCTGAGAGAAAGTTGCTGGAGTTGAGTGACATTAGAATATTTCTGCTAAGTGTGCTGAGCACTTGAGGCTCTAAAACTTCAGCTATGTGAGGTTATTATCTTTATGCACACACATCCTCTGAACAGGGAGATGAACATACCAGTGAAAAGTGTTTTGCATTTACTGCTGTATTTACAGGTACATAATCTGAGAATGTTGCACCTTTGGAATGGTGGAAAAGGGACCATGTTGATGTGTGACGATGATGCAACATGTCAACAATGACATCATTGCTGTGCTGCATCACAGCATATCTGTCTTTTGAGTTCTGTCTTATAAAATCCACTAACATCTCCTGATTTTTGTAGCAGGTTGATTAGGTTACAGGCTAACATGCTGTATCACTGCTGGACATGAGCTGGTCTGCTCTGAGCTGTATCACTGCTGGACATGAGCTGGTGAATACTTGTGACACTGAGCTGTACTCAGGCCTCACTCTCTCAGGTCAGCAGTAGCAGCACAGGGATCTGCAGGAATGACAGCCAGAATTCTTGAACCCTTTTTTTTCATTACAGTTTGATGCTGGTTCTTATGGCCTAATGGATCAATGCATCAAAGGGAAACCTGAATATTTTCCATGAAGCCAGGAAATTGGGAGTTGATTTTTTTATCAGAGCAACATGATTCATACTTTCCTTGAAGAACTCCAGTTAAGCATCTTAGGTCTTCTGCTAAATGCAGTGACAAAACACTTCAGAATTTGCCAACTGTTAACAATGTTTTGAAGAAACACTTCTGGATATTTTGCAATATTTCTCTATTTCTTGGCCAAGCTGTATATATTCACTTACTGGTAGCAAATTGTCTGTTTTCTGTGGTTGCAAAGCTTACTGCAAGTAGCCTGGCATCCTTCTGGTAAAGGACAGGGATGCAGCAGCATTTGGCTGTTTCCTCTCTTGTGGTAGGTACTCTATGCAGCTGTAATGCAGCTGTTCTGAGTGCAGTGGGGAGCACAGAGGCAACCTGCTCCAATGCACAGCCCACATCTCTCCTTGGAAAAATTCTAAGTGACAGGAAGCATGCTGAGGCCATCTGTCAGCAAAGCAGAGTTCAGAGCACGCTGCATTGTAAGCACAGGTTTAATTTCTAGCACAGTTTTGAGGCAGTTGTGTCTGGATCATCAAGAACAGAAGTTTCCTTCTCTGAATTACCATTATATGTCAACAGCTGCTTGAGAACTTGGAGCAAACTTGGAAATACCTTCCCCAGAAGCTCCTGCTTAATTCTCACACAACTGTTGGGATTTACTGCATTTCATTCATTTTTCTGTGTGACTTACCTGTTTTATATGTTAAATAATCAAGAATTTGTCAGGCCTTTGCAACTGTGATCTGTACTGAAGGGACATTTCCTCTGTGAGTGATCTGGTATCTCCAACATCACTTCTGTGAGACCTGGCACATGGACAGTACATTGTCCTTCATCACAAGACACTTCATCAGGTCTTAATCCCTTCTGAGTTTTGGAGCACTGAGATGAATTGAATGTTTGAATGTATTTGACTAAACAATAGCTTAATGTGAGAAAGATGGCAGCTTTTTGGTGTGATTCTTAATCAAGAAAACAGAATGATCCTTTTCTATTTATCTAAATAACAGAGCCATATAAATCAAACAGGAAAAGCTGAAATTGTTCATCCCAGTCCTTGTTTGACCTGCATCAGGCAGAGATTAATTTCACAGGATCACAGAACAGTTGAGGTTGGATAGGACCACTCAAGACCATCCAGGCCAAGCCTGCTCAAACCAGAGTCACCTAAAGCACAAAACAGGCTGCCCAGGGCTGTGTCCAGTCAAGTTTTGAACAAGATCTCCAAGGATGGAGACTCCACAACACTTCTGGGCAACCTGTTTCAGTGTTTGGGCATCTGCAGTAAAGAACACATTTTCTTGTGTTCACAAGGAGTTTTGTGTGCTTTAATTGGTGCTCATCACCTCTTGTCCTGTCCCTGAGCACTACTGAGAAGAGCCTGACTCTATCTTCTTTATGCTCTTCACATCAGGTATTTCTACACATAGCAAAGATCCCATTGAGCCTTAACCTCTCCAGGGAGAAAAGGTGATGTTATGAGGGCTATGAGGTGGATTCTATTCCCACGTAACATTAGTAACATATTTACTGTTCCTTTAGGGATTTATTTGGTTTTAGAAAGAAAGAAAATTATTCAGTGTGGAGAACATGGAAAATTTTTCTTTAGAACTGTTGAAAAATCTCACAGTCTACAACTGTCAAAATGTACCTCCATCATCCATATAATATATGTTTTTTCCTTTTCCATTGTCTCTTCTGGTTCTTAGTAAGAGCTGTTTCATAACTGAGCAATTGGTTCCAAATAACTACAGTGGTGTCTTTGAAAATACCTTATTTTCCATATTTTTTTGAAAGTGATCTGAAATTTGAAGCATTGTGACTTGTTGATGAACCTTTGCTTCCTCTCCATGTTTTCTTTCAGTGTCTCTGCCCTAGCAGATTACCTGCTAACAGTCCTTTCCTGCTTAAATGCCTCCCATATATTCTTTGGTTAGTGTTCCAGGCTGCATGGATCATAATATGACGTTTGATTGCTCTTCTCTGCATCTATGTAATTTGACCAGCAGTGCTAGTGAGTGCCTTCTGGGGAGAAGGTACAAAAAAGCTGTATATCACTACCTTGCTGTGACTTGACTTTATGAATGTCAGAGCTATCAGATGTATGCCATCTTCTGCTTTGGAGTTACAGGTGTAAGTTAACTGGGGTAACACTAATGATGCTGGAGCTGCTGCTTGCTTTGAGCTACCCCTCAGCTGTATTTGTAGCTGTGCATTTGGGTGTCTGCAGTCTTAGAAAGAGCCTGGCTGGTATTGAATCATAAATTTGTAGAATAGAATCAGAGAATCATTAAGGTTGGAGTAGACATCCAAGATCATTGAGTCCAGCATTTGTCTGAACATCACCTTGTCAACTAGACCATAGCACAAAGTACTGAGTATCAATTATTCACCTTGCAGTTGGTGTAAAGCCTCTGACATTTTCCCAAATAGTATAGTTTGGTCAGGATAGTCCCTAGATGGTTGTTAATGCTTAGTTAAAATTAGCCAAAATATTTCATATTCTGAGAAATTCATTTTCCAATCCTTTGTGGCATGTTTGGCTCTGGCCAGTATGTTCTGCTTGCATCCTGTGCTATTTTTGGTAATGTTGATTATCCTTCCCTCCACTTCTGTTGCAAAACAGAATTACATGTCTTTTTACTGGTCCGTGTGACTTTCACACATGGGTTCAGTTTCTTCAGTGATTGAAAACAGGTGGATCAATCATGTGTGAGGACTAGTTTAATCTGAGTGCTGCTGGGCTAATTGGAGTGGGATAGTGGATGTGTGCCTTTGTTTTTCTTACAGATGTCAGTGAGTGTGTCATTTTAAACTGTGCCTTGTCTTCCTGTTTCCTGCCACGGAGAAGGGGCAAAAAGGGAGAACACGTAGTTTTTGACAGGTCTGGAATCTGGTGATCCACAGAGAAGGGGCAAAAAGGGAGAACACACAGTTTTTGACAGGTCTGGAATCTGGTGAATTTCTTGGGAGAAACATTCTCTCTGTAAAATCCATTTCATGGGCTGTTTTGAGTGCATCAGCTAGGGATCTGACAGAAATGGGGTTAATTCCAGGAGCAGTAACGGACAGTGAAAGTCTCTTTTCAGAGTTTCCAGCAGTGGCAGGGAGAGCAGCCAGGCTCTGTGCTGACATAAGGTTTCCCCCATCATTCTGCAGAGTGTGTCCCATATTAGCCAAGCTCTAAAGAGCATTAATAGATAGCAAACACATTTTCTGCAGCTGTGTGAGAAAGATGCCAAGTGGCTATTTATCACTCTCACTCCCTCTGACCCAATCATACCCACATTACCTGTACAGAAAAGTGATCGGGCGAGGATAATTCTCTACAGCTTTTCAGGAAAGAAACAGTTAATCATTTACCCCCAGACTTAGACTTTATGGCTTTTTATGATTCTTCTGCTCATGACAGCAGGAACATGTGGGGCCCCAGGAAGTACCAGGACTGAGAATATTTTTGAGATGCTACTGTAGTGAGTGAGAGAGCCTTCAGTGCAGAGTAGTTTATACATGATTTATATCAACTCTTGGTCTTTAATAGTAATTATAATCTTCATCACTGAGTTCACATCGGACTAGTAGTGACCTCAGGTTCAAACTAGTTTTCATTGATGGGACAGGTCCAGGGTGGGTTTTGAGAAAATTCACAGGAGCATATCACAGCTAACATTGCTTTAAAAATATGTGATGTGTCTTCTCCTGGCTACTGTTGCTGTTAAGGCAATGTTAAAAATGTGTGATGTGTCTTGTCCTGGCTACTGTTGCTGTTAAGGCAATGAATGGTTGGCTCAAAGTGCATTTCTATGGATCACCTGGCTGGTTTCAATCTGGTTAGCATTCAGGCTGTGTAAGCTCTAATACTCTGCCTGTCTCCCATGTGTAAAGAAAATTTTAATCAATGAAGCAACCTTTACCTTATGTTGATTAATCTTCTTGTGCTCTTCCTTTTTAGACCCTCCTGACTGTATCAGTTGCTTTAATAAAAGGTTTATTTCTCTTGTATTTCTACAATTTGTGTTGAAAAACGTGTAGTTCTAATGACCTATGATACACTAAGAACCTGAAGAGTTAAGTAGCAATAAAAATGTGTTTTTAGGGAAGGATAAAAAGGAAGGCATCTTTGAATAAAGCCTTCTTTAATAGTTTTCAGAAGTCCACTCTAATACAAGTGCTCAAGGACATAATTGGCAATATATTTAACAGCAAGGAGAGTCTCTTCACAGGTTGGCTTTATCTGAGACTCAGGGAGAAGAAAACCATATCTCCCAGTGTCTCGGAGCTCAAAAGTGAAAGAGTACTTGATGCCTTGATCGTAAGCCCAGTCGTCAGAGCCTCCTGCAGCAGGGTCTGTGGGTAAAGAGATGGAATAAAGCTTAACTAGGAAAGAGAAAAAAATACTTTGGAGTCAAGCCATGTAGCCAGAAATGCAGAAAGGATGGATAAAAAGGGAATATTCAGTGAATGGATTGATTTATCCTGCTCATGGAAAAGCTTCTGTGATTTTAGGCCATTTATGAGCTTCATTCCAGCTGATGTGTTCAAGTAAATACAAATGAGCTAAAATGCTCCCTCCTTATCAGTGTTGTGGGGAGAAATGTCTCAGGAACAGGAGAATGGCAAGCTTGCATGGGGTGTTTAGAAAGATGGGTAGCAGAAGCAAATACCCTCTCACTGGGTAACTTTTTGAGGTTCATACACATGTGAAAGAACTGCAGATATGGGATATCAGCTCTATCTTTTTCTGCTGTACAAATAATACCTTCCCTTTTCAGCACTTTGGTACAATAAAGACAGTCTCTTTTGCTAAGGAAGAAGTCTCCAGAATTGCCAAGCATCACCAAAACATTTCTGAAGGAATAATCTCCATAAATATTCTAAGAATTGTAAGACATTGTTTTTTAAATGTTTGTGGTTTGCTTGTTTTTATTAGTTTGGGTTTTTTAAAAACTATTTCAAGAAGGATAAATACAGAAGAGATATTAGTTTCCATATATAATTAAATTAGGTGATCTTAAAGTTCTATAAATCTAGATTTGGCAATTTCAGCTTGGCTTTTGGCATTGGAAGGCCATATCCACAGCTGAGTTCCTAAGAATGGTAGAGGAATGGAATTGCAATTACTACATTTCTCAGAATGTAATGGAAAGTAAAAGAAATTATCTGTGTTGCTAGAGTGGTTAAAGGTTTCACATCACACTGTGGAACAAAAGGATTCACGTCATCTTTTCACTTTGGAGATACTAGAAATTCAGAAAATCTCAGGTCAAGATTTTAATGTTAAGTCTAAGCTGTGTATGATTTAGCAATTCATACTATGCACATGAATTCCTAAACATTTTAACACACCACTTTACTTTCCAGAGGGTCACACACTTCCTGGGATCCCTAAGGAATAAGTTATCCCATATTTTAGAAATGACAAATCCCATATATACCTCTGAGTATCTGCATGTGAAGAAAGAAGGGGACTACTTAGGAAGGGGAACAAGAATCACTAGAAAACTGCATTTTATAGTCTTACTAGCACTTAATATAGATGGTTAGTATATTTAGGCCAGTACTTACAGATTGTTTTAGCTCCTGGACCATATGTATATTTTGTGTTGTACAAACTGGCCAGCTCTTTGGAAGCAGCACTAGCAATGGAATTCTGTAGGAAAAGAAGAATGATAAATACATATTTTCAGAAGCTTTCTGAGTGACTCTAAACAGATCCATTATTGAATGAACTGAAAAGTCTGCTGGAAAAGTTTTGATTTTGGAACTGTTGTTCACCTCTCAATATGACTAGGTGTCAGTAGCTTGCCCTGTTGTTGTGAAAAGAGTTTATCAGTAAAGAACCCATTTTCCAAGCTTTAGTGGAGTGTGGTCCAGTCTGTGTATTGTTCTATTGATGTACATCCTGCTGTCCAGCATAGTTTGGACAGGTATGGGCACAACAGGTAACAGCATTCTCTAGACTTAGATGAAACTTTTTCAAGATAAAAACTAATTAAGGAACATTATTTAGAGATAAGAGAATCTTAGGGAATAATAACAACTTGATACAGTAAATTGTGAACATACAATAGCCTTTTCCTTCTGTTCATGCTGCTATAAGTTCAGAGTAGAGTTGGCTCAGTCAGGGGAGTTGAACTGTGATACAAGTGGAAGCAGATTAAAGTCTTATAAATATTAACATCCAGAAAAGGCATAAATTACCCTGGAACCATATGTAGTCTCATTAATTTCAATTCATTTCCTGTGCACAGAGGGACTCATTCAGCTCCCACTGATTTCAGTGAGGGTTGGATCAGGCCCATCAATAGTACTGTGAAGCTTTGTATGTTTGCATTAAGGAAAATTACAGCCTTTTCTTTGGAATGTGTGGCTTTTCCAATTCTTCATTATACAGCATGTTAGTAATAAAACATGAAAACTATTACTAACAGATGATAAATATGAATGATTTTTGAAAGCAGATGTTCAGTCTAAGAATAAGCAATGGGTTGCCATATCTTTCTTTATAGCTTGCAGCTGAATGGCTTACTATTCCAGGAATTTCCTCAAGCCCTTTCCTTCTCTGTAGGCTATACTCTGGCTTGCTTCCCAGTGGAAGATATATTGTAAAATATTCTCTGTCCATCCTTATGCTTCAAGTGTTTCTGTGAATTACTGAAAAGGCATGTTGGACAATGTGTTTAGAAAAATCTTAGTTAATCGAGAGAACCTTCTCAGCTTCTACAAAACAGCAACACAACATGTTTGTATTAGCACTGACAGCAAAATTACAAGTGTTTCCCCATTCCCAAATGTTGGGTTTTGAACATTCTAGAATCATGAGAGTTTGTGGTAGGAATTTGTGGTCGTTTAGCACGTTAAGGATATGTAAACAAGGCAGAGCAATGCATCCTTGAAGCTCATCCTTCTGCCTATAACACTGGCTGTACCTGAGTGTGGGGTTTGGTTTCTGGCCTTTTTGTTGCACAAACACAAACACTAAAAATTGTAGGGAGAATGTTGTTGCTCTGCATTTCACAGTCTTGGATTCAGAGCAATTGGAGTAGCTGAGCTCTTTTTCCAGTGTTGTTTTTTGTTGGGTTTTTTTTTGGTTAGCTTTTGTTAATCCGTCAACATGATCATTTTTCTAAAATCCATAATAATTTTTAACACATGTTGAGGGAATTGTAGAGGTTGGAGACTGCTAGTGATACTGTGTTTTCTTCAGCCATCTGTTGTTCATAATATACACATTTAATCAGCAGTTGAGATTGAGTCAAATCATCTCTCAATAGCAAATGAGTTTGTAAATATAAAGTGTTTCTTCCTCTTTTCGAATATATGCAAAGTGGAAATAAAATTTGGAAAGATAATCTGATGCTATGTACAGACCTGTTGGTAACTAGTATTTACTCTTTCTTTAGCAATCTGCATGGTAGGAACAATGGAATATCAGAGCTTCTCTTTGGGGCTCTTTCACCCAGGGCATTCCTTTCACTCAGCTGCCAAAGGACAGTTTTAAATCATACCAGAACATATATGAGAAGAAGTATGTCAGGAAATCTTTTTACCTGAGGGATTTTTTTTTTTTATTATTGGCCAGGAGGTTGTAAAAAGAGAGATTTGTAGAAGGACCAGAAGAGTTTTCCAGCTGTTATGAGCCTAGAATCCAAATAAACCACTTCCTCAAGCTCTCCAGGTTGGAGATCAAGGTGGTATTTTAAATTACCCTCTTTAAGTGAAAAGCATGACTGAGCATTTATGACCTCATCATGAGATGAAACTCCAGCAAAAGTTTTGATATCTATTTTTTTCCTTAATTGACTCTCTACCATTTGCTTTCCTAATAGTTCTACAGTCCAAAACCGAAAGGTAAAAAAAATAATTTCAGCCTTATAGGAACTAATGTTACCTCTTGATAATAACAATAATATAATATAAACCAGCAGGAACAATAAATCTTAAGTAAATACTTGTGAGTATAAATACAAAATATGAGGAAAATGTGGAGGTTTTTTCTGAAATAGCTCAAGTATTCAAAGCAATCCATAAAAAGGAAATGACATGAAAATTTATGCAGAGGTATATAAATAATGCCTAACATTTTCCAAAAGGGTGGAGAGTGCTTTGGGGTTTCTAGCCTGTAAATTATTTGGAATACACCTACAAGGAGAAACATTGTGGGGTTTTTGATCTGTGAGGATACTCTTTGCTCTTCAGTGATTTTCTCCATCTCTTGGCACAATGGATTTAACTGAATTGTTGTGGTTTGGTTGGAGTTTGTTCGTTTGGGGTTTTCTACTGTTACAAGGTCCTCTCTTGCAAGGAAAATTTTGCTGAGAGTTATCATAGCAGAGAAACAAGTGGTGCCTTGAAGTCCAAGCAAGAATTCCAGATTAATACCTTGTAACTGGGAGCAAAAGTGGCCTTTCAGCCCTGACTGGTGGCTGAGTTCACAGAGCTGGTCCCTGGAGCAGAAGGCAGTACTCCCTGCACTGATCACCCATCTGTGTTTGCACAGCAATTACTGATGTTTAGCTTGATCTCGTGGGCAGAGTGTGTGGGCCAGTGAGACAGCAGAGCTGTGTTCTCAGGAGCCATTATCTTATATCATTAACAACCTTTAAGCCTATTTTTTTCCAGTTATTAGCTTTTAATGAAAGGTATGGTACTGACCTCTCTTTCTCACCACATCTGGAGTTTTGACCTAACAAGATAAATTACCTGCCTAAGTATCTTCTGTGTTAATAGATAATTTTTACTGGAGCACTTTCCTCATTTTACTCTTGTATCATCAGGCTGGATTTGCCAGCAAAGTGTGGCCATTTAGAAACACTTCAGGGATGTTGATTATGCAGCTGCAGCATGTGGACAACTCCCTTTGCCCTTACAATCTGACAACATTCTGGAGGAGCCTTTTCACTACTTGACTGGACCTCTTGTGCACTTCGCTCACTGGACTCCAAACTGATTTGCCTGACTGCACTTCCCTCACTGGACTCCAAACTGATTTGCCTGAGGCTGAAAACTGTATTTTCCCTTTATTTTGGTCTCACATGCTTTACTCCTTAAATAAAGCAACCCTCAACTTCCTTTGTAGTGAAAGTCTGAAAATGTGGTATTTGCTAAGTGAGCTTTAGCCAAGCGAGTCTAAACTTCTGAGTCTTCTTGTTTTGCCAATAAAAACAGACTCCCCTCAAGAGTCCATGATGATGTATAATTTAGTTTACTATTCTGTCATTGCTTATGGTTAAGCACGTGCTCCAAGAGCCCAGGGAATCCAGCCAGTGAGGACTTCAGTGTGATGGTTCTTTGCAAGCCTGTTTCTCTGTGGCAGTCTCAGAAATCTGTCCCTGCTGAGAGGGTTTCCAGTCTGACTGAGTTAAGGTGAATGTGCCCTACACCTTTGAAGACTCTTGTCTTTCAGCCTATTCATCTGGAAGATGCTACTACTAAACCCATCCTTTTTACAGCTGTAAGACTGCCAGTACAGAGCAGTTGTGTTGTGGAAAACCCAGCAGAGGAGATGTGAAGCCAATTTCAAATCTTGCTTTGCTGCCCACTTTCCTGTTTGTTGTACTTCCTAGTTGACTTAAACAATATTTGCTTGTAACAAGCAGTTATACACCGTAATACAATTTGTGCAACTGCACAGATGTAGCAGCAGCATAGGTTGCACTCATTGGTTTTGTCTGAGTCTCTTAGATGATAGGATTTTTGCTATTTAAAAAAGGCCTTCATGTATTGTAAATATATTGAGGTCTTTGCAACCAGGCATTAAGTTAGATAATCAGATGGATATTTGTAATGTCATGCAATGTATTTGAAATTCACTCTTCTTGCAGGCTGCACAGACTCTGGGCATATCTCTGCTTTCTAATGTATCCAGTTTTAAGCACTCAAGAGGAAATGAAATGCTAGGCCAACCCAATATGAAAGGTGAATTTTGCTAAGTTGAAATAGCAACCAATGGGGCCAGTATGCATTCAAGTAATACAAACTGAAGTTATCTTGGGTTGTAAATGAATGTAATATTCTGCAGCTTGCAAAACTGTAATAACACACATACATTCATCTGACACTGACTATGAGCTGGCTGAAGATATAAATTTGGAGCCAAGTTTGTTGTTTAGCTGAGAGATGGATTTGAACCTGGAAAGGAAGGAAGGGAACCATGCACATTCCTCTGGTCTCCCAAACCACAGTTCAGAGCCAATTCAAATACAAACAAGAACTGATAGAGCTACATTTGTCTGCTCAAAATGAGGAAAGCATGGGATGACCTAATGGGAAGCTAAGGCCAAAATATGAACTGATTAAAAAATATGGGCTGCACTGTTTATGAAAAATATGATTAAATACAGAGTTCTACATTTCAAGAGGACAAAAATATGAATAGTAGAATAAAGATGAAAAATAATCTTTTGGGGATGTGGAGAGACACTGATCTTGACAAGCATGTTTTTTAATTGTCAAAAGCTGATGCTTCTCTCTAGGAGAAGGATTCAAGTGTGTATTCTGTGTTCAGGGTAATCCTCCAGGGTATAGTAAAGAATGAGCCAAGGGGATTGTGAAGCAGACAAAATGTGATTCACCAAAAGGAGGACATACTATTTTCAGGATGTCATCACAAGAATATTGTGTAACTTCTGAGAAATTCCTGACCTAGATTTTCCTGTCTTGGGTGTTTTTATTTTTGTTGTTCAAGTATTGTCTGGATAACAGTGAAAGTTTTGTGGAACACCCCAGGCTGGGGGTGGTCAGCAAAACAACAACTCTGAATAAGTGAGAACATTCTGGGGCAAATCCTTGTGAGCTGTGGGATTGAGAACCTCAGAGATCCTCTTGAATTTTAGGTGGGAAGTTGTGGGAAGGAAGGGACACACATGACTTTCATCATGTTTTGCCCCCCAAGGCTGGCTGTGGTTGAGGGATTGTTCTAATCCCTGACTCCACTTTGAGGTGTTCTGATTTGCTGTAGCAGTGCAGTGGAACATAAAGGGGTTAGACTGCCCTTTTCTATCTGAGAAACCAAAACAGTTTGAGGCCTTCTGGTGATTTCATGAGGCTGTGAACAGAAAATGTTTTTTGAGCCCCAAGGACGTGCTGTTCAGTACATGTGAAGCAAAGGAAGGTACAATCATTCTCTGGATTGTTCTCTACTGCAGACTCACTGTCTTCAATCTCAAATTACTTAATTTTTGCACCCTTCTCTATCTCAGACACTGGAATGTAACATAAGCCCCATGGTATTAGGCTAACTTTAATTAAATATAATGGAACAAAATGCTGTTAATGATAAGCAGACATGCCAGGCTTTGTTTAAACACATGTCCAGCTGCTCAGTGAAAGAGATAAGAAATTGCAACTAAATTTCCTTTCATTTATTAGATCTGTCAGAGTAAAAATAACATCTAAGATAAGATAATGGCACTATAAATTTTGCTTCTTCATTTACAAAGTGATTTATGATTTTCTTACTCGCCCAAACAATATCTATTAAAAGTTAAGATTCTCATTCTTCAGCATTTCTCTAAATCTAAACAGAACTTTCAGACACGAGACACAGTAATTGGCATATAAAACAATACTTCTTTTTGTAGCTGTCTTGTGTCAAACAGGTACAATTGTTGATTAAAAATTTTAAGTTTTCTTTAGTCAGAGCTTAAATGAATGTGTCTTTGAACTAACCTGGAAGGCTGCACTTTTGAACCTGACCCAGAGCTTGTGGAAGTCAGTCTTTAATTCACTGACATTGGACTGCATTAGGCTCTTTCTGTTTAATTAGCCCAACTTCAGGCCATGTTGATTGGGTGATATACCCTGATCTCATGCTCCAAAAGGACATTTGGCAAGAAGTCTTCCCTTGTTAAAATCAGACACTGCACACGTTGAATACCTCTAGGATCCTGCTGTCTTTTTGTTGGGATCACCAATAGAGGAAAAATTTCCCTTAATTAAGATGTGAGAAACACTCATAAGGTCACTCACAACACCTTGTTGTGGTGGTGAGATTTGTGGTTGCTTTGTAATGGAAAATAATTGAACTCCCTCTGGGATCAGTGTGCCCAATTGAAAATATAGGATAAAGTGATGTTGGAAAGACTAATATACAAAGTGAAATCAAAGAGTGGAAGAGGAATATATGGTCTGCATTCCTGAGCTATTTACTTTTTATGCTCTATGGCAACAGCAGAATTGTCTTCTATGGCAGGAAGGGGGAGTTTTATTGATAAGATTTGTAGAACTTCAATATGGGTGATTCATTAATTTTATTGTGTATTAGAATAGAACATTGGCAACCTAAAATTTTAATTTAGCAGAAGAATTTTTATACCTAGAAAAGCACTAGGTTCTTTTTTATTGCTAAGTATTGTTTTAGTAATGAGCTGTCGATGTAAACCTTTTCTCTAATACTGTGAGAAACACACTGTACTTTTAGTTATGTTTCATCATGTTTGCTCTTGATTCAAAAAATTGGGGCAGAATGTCATGCAAATTTTTAACACATGGGAACTTTGTGATCTTGACAACAAAGTAGCTTCAAGGGGTTAGTGCTGTTTTATTACTTTATACTGAACTGCAATGTGTGAAATATGAAGCTTTTGTTAAAACTGAAGGCAAGAAATTACCATAGTTCTCTGGAATAATTTCAATTGCAAAATTCCTGGAATATAAATTAAGAAAACAAAATCTTCATCGTCTCTTTTAGGCTGTAAAAAAATCTAACAAGAAACTTCACTCTTGGCCTCAATTTGTATTTGTGCTTCAGAACCAAGGCATCTATTTGGGAGCACTCATAAATCTGTCAAACCTGCATAACACAGCAACACACGGTGTTGTTGCCTTGGACTTTTGGCAGCATCCAGGAA
>NW_008675480.1:18776-31735 GCF_000695815.1 Acanthisitta chloris
GTGTTTGTTTTGCTGTGTTGTTTTCCCTGCCAACAGCTTCTAATTGTGAATATGCCAGAGAACTGAAGTCATTTTATTATTCATGTGTGTTGATTCTTGGCTATAAAATGTTGACAGCTTTTATACATAGTTAATAGTTCTAACCCCTCTATCTGTTTTAAGAATTAAAAAACCTAAAATATTCCCAGCTGTTTCTATCTTGCTTAAATTTGCTGTGTTGTTTTCCCTGCCAACAGCTTCTAATTGTGAATATGCCAGAGAACTGAAGTCATTTTATTATTCATGTGTGTTGATTCTTGGCTATAAAATGTTGACAGCTTTTATACATAGTTAATAGTTCTAACCCCTCTATCTGTTTTAAGAATTAAAAAACCTAAAATATTCCCAGCTGTTTCTATCTTGCTTAAATGGAATTGCCTTTCTCTAGGACTGATTAAAACACCACATTCATCCTCTCCTCTTCCAAACAAAATGTGTTTGAATCCAGACCTGTTGAAAAAGGCCTGAGAACCAAAACTTTTTAGCTGTTTTGTTTCTAACTGTTTTCAATTATGCTTTTAACAAGAACTGTCTCTTTGTCCAGAACCTGTACCAATAGGAGTTTCACCATTTTACTTCAGTGAGAACTAAGGGTCAGGAAGAAGTGGTAGACAGTGATCCCTGTCTGCTATTGATGATACCAGTTCAGTCATTCCATAGCTATTGCAATGTATCAAGCTGTTAGCTTGACTTACAGGGCATAATGTTTCTATGCAGTATAATCCAGCTACATACAGAGCAACCTGTGGAGTCAGGAAGAAGCAGTGCTGCACAACAGTGGATTTTTGTGTAGCATGACTGGAAGACAAAACTGACCTCGTGGCAACCTCATTGTGTATGTGGAAATGAAATAAGGCTCTTACGTTTTTTATCCTGTGCTTGAACTATCTTGAAGCCATCATGGTTTCCCTTGTTCTCACAAAGGAAGACTTAAGATATTTTCCAAAAAAAAAAAGGCAGTACAGATTTTTTCCAGATGTTAAAGAAAGTATTTGAAGTTAAATGGACCTAAATAGTAAGTGATGATTTTTACTTACTCTTTTCATTATCTCAGAATGACAAAGAGACTTACCAGTTCCTGGTAATTCGCTGGCAAATTGTAAGTATATGAATAAGGAAACAGTAGCAGCTGGGAATAGGAGTGAATCGTCAAGTATGCCTTGATTGTAGAAAGATGTTCACGAATAAAATCAGCCAAAGCCTTGGTCTCCTTTTCAGACTCAGGTGCAGAGCCACAGTAAGTGGCATCACAGGGACTTTTTGAGGCCCCAAGAGCTGAGGAACAAGGTGAAATTAAAGAGTATTTAATGGAAAAGTTGGTTGTTAGGAGAGTCATGTTACACCACTTCTGTAGATAAGCCTTGGAAATCCTGCTGACACACAAGATATCAGAAGAGGGAATATTTCATGGCACAGTTAAGACACTGGACAACATGACATAGTGTTGAATAAATATGCCCTGTATACTGCATATTTGGAGGAACATGAGTATTGACACTGTGCATATTTGGAGGAACATGAGTATTGATGTAAAGACCTATATTATGGAAGTGATTGGGGGTCTTGATTTCCTTTGGTGCTTAACAGTCCTCTCCTTGCATATCTCCCTCCTTTCTAGGGCACTTCAAGGAAACAGCCAAGTGGAAGCCACTCAAAAGAGACCACTGTCCATGAAAGAAACTCTTGGTTTCTGTTCTGAACTCACAGTGCTGTGTGTGTGTATACATGTATGTATGTATATGCATATGTGTAAGTATATATGTGTTTATATTTATGTTCATAGAAGTAGCTATACTGATGATGCTAGTAACCAAAATCTGTTTTTTTCCCCGAACGGCTCCAAAAAATTGAACACAAGCTACTCCACTGGTGGTCTTCACTCAAGCTGGAGTTGGATCAACCATCAAATAGAGGAAATACATAATGAAGTAAATTGGCTATTGCACTTCTGTATGATCACTTGCAGCTCTTGTTAGGAGATACTTACTGCACCAGCCAGCATTCAAATTCCTGTTGGGATCTGTACCAATGCAACGGCTATTGGCATTTTTAGAGCGTGTCTTTCTCCACATGCGGTCCTGAAATAGAATCATGGATGAAAACTCAGAATAAGTTCTAACAGCTGACTTTCCCAACAATAGTCTTCTCAAGAAAGAAGAACATACTTACAGTTGTCCAAGTGTAAACGTAACCATCAATGTTAACAATAGGCAAAACATAGATGTCCAATTTGTCAAGAAGTGTGGTCATGACAGTATCTTTTCCATAGGTCTCAACAGCCTACTTGGAGAAAAGTAGAAAAAGCTGATGATACCTTCATAGATCTCTATCTCCTGTGTGTATATAGAGGCCTGGGTCTGGTTCAGGAATTAATGAATGTGGTAGGCAAAGTCACCCAGGTCCCTCCAGTATGTGATGGCAGTTCACTAATGAATGTGGTAGGCAAAGTCACTCAGGTCCCTCCAGTATGTGATGGCAGTTCTGTGTTATTACGTGTACTTAGAGGATTTACACTGACTCAAACCACACTGCTGTTACAAAGTCATCTCATACTGGTAGATAAATTACATAGTGAAGCAACATTGGTTTTGCATAGGATAATAAATCACTGGAAAGGGTTTTCCAACTACTGGCTTCTTGATTACAGACAGAGCAAAGTTCCTGTCAGCTTAAAGGTTTGTTTAATTTATGTGAGAAGGAAAGAATCATTATTTCCATTTTTTATATCCATTGTGCAAAGAAATTCATCAACAACCAAAATTAGAGAGAATATTTCCAAATAATATCCTAACACATTTCCAGTCATAATACTGGGGATTTATATATTCCTTGGGAGGCAGATTTTCCCCTGCACTCTTCCAGACACGTATATTGATTAACAAACACAACAACTTCTGCCATAAACCTATATATTCTGATTGTTCCTCGTCTGACACTTTGTACATTTGTTCAAAGGTTCATATCAGTGTTGAGGCAATATGCAAAGATCATGAAAACTTGCTCTAAGAAGTGTGTTGCACCCGTGTTGTGTTTACACAGACATAAAGGACAACACAGGGAGCAATGCAATGGAGAAAGGCCATTTTTGTCCTGTAACTAGCAGGTGGGTGGGTGGGATATAAAACTTAGAAAGCAGTTTCAGATCACTAGAACTTATTTTTCCTGGGGTTTATTTGATGCTTGGTTTGGGTTTTTTTTTGGTAAGTTGTGGGGTTTTTTTGTTTGGCTTTGTTGTTGTTTGTTTTGGGTTTTTTTGTTTTTTTTGGTAAGTTGTGGGTTTTTTTTGTTTGGTTTTGTTGTTGTTTGTTTTGGGTTTTTTTCCTGTTGTTTTGTTGGGGTTGTTTTGGGTTTTTTTGAGATAGTGTAACAATCCACCTTGCTCATGTTTTTTTCTTTTTCCTTTTTTTTTTTTTTAATGTGATTGGGTTGCTTTTGTGGTTGCCTTTCACATTTGTTCAGTGCAAAGGCCACTGGTAATTGGCATTAGTTAAGACCTTCTATGGGTCTGCCTTGATGGTATCAGAAGATATGGGTCTGTTTGGGTTTTTTTCTGTGTGCTTGTTTGTTTGCTTGTTTTAATGGAGCCAGCAGACCTGCTTGCAAGCAGTTTTTAGCATCTCGGGAAGTGAGAGACCACCAATGCTGCATCAGAGGGTTTTGTAGTAAAGTGTGGTCTCCTCTAAGTTACACCAGGATTAGAAAAGCACTAGGCTGAGCATACGCTTAGGGAAGCTGCCTAAAATGCCTCTGATGGCTCACTCACGTAGTCTGATTTTCCTTTACTTGCATTTTAAATCCCATGTGCTACTTCTGGTTCGTTGGGGTTTTTTTTTAGGTTGGTGGGGTTTGGGTTTGTTTTACTTGCATTTTAAATCCCATGTGCTACTTCTGGTTCGTTGGGGTTTTTTTTTAGGTTGGTGGGGTTTGGGTTTGTTTTTGCTTGCATTTTAAATCCCACGTGCTACTTCTGGTTTGTTGGGGTTTTTTTATAGGTTGGTGGGGTTTGGGTTTGTTTTTTTTTTTTTTTTAAATCTTCAAGCAGGAATTCTTACAAAATTTGAAATTCAATTCTGCTAAATCGATTGATCTCCTCCAGCTGAGGGGGAATATAACTCTTCTCTTTGAAGAAAACTGTGCAGCATTTGACAACTCCCACCTGCTTTATATTGGTGATGAGGAGAAGGAAAAGACAAAGAAGATAAAATTGTTTAATTCAAAGCCTAAAATATCCTAGCCTGAAGGGAAGCTAATTGCACCTGTGCAGCTCATTTCACATTTTAGAAATCATTCTGTACAACCCAAACTGGCAGCTCAAAGGGATGTATATGCATTTCCTGCCACTGAGTGGAATTTAGGGAGCTTCATCTGTAGTCCTTCTTCTTTCTTGGGTACATTTCCTCAGTGAACTTGATGCTGAGCAGAGGGTATGTTTCCACACTCTCTGATGCCTTACTAAAGCTGATTGCAGCTGGTTGCAAGGTATGCACCACCTGACACTGTAGGAACTCAGCTGTTCTGAAGTGCATTCAGAGCCTCTCTGATGTGCTCTTGAATTTCCTTATTCCTTATGCCTTGTGACTGTGAACAGAACATGACTATGTTTAGAGTGTTACTAGACCTTTCTCTGACTACAGGTGCCAAAAGGAATTTACAAACTGTGAGTAACCCTTGTAGTTGTCAATACCTCTCACACAGTTTTTAGGTTGTTTTAAGCTGATGAAAGATTACAGGTCCAAGCTCCAAGACCTGGTTTAAGTAGTTTCACCTTAATCATCTGAGGTGGGAGAAGAGATGTGCAGACAGGTATTTGAAGGTAGGAAGGCAATCTGCAGTGGCCTTAGCTCTTGCTGCTCACCTAGGATTTTCTTACACATAGTTGCATTTTGTAAAATAATTTTGCATTATTATTAAGCTTACTGACTTCTTTCACAAACCACTGGCAGAAAGCAGGGCTGATCCACTCTCTTGCATGGAAACCACAATCCATAAAGATGGCCTTCTTATTTGTGCCACTTTTTCCCATCTAAGAAAAAGAAACAACAACAAAAATGCCTAAAGTTTTAAACAAAATTAACTGTACACGGTGCAAGTCAGCTTGCTGATCTAAAAAGTTAAACTTTATACAAATATAGCATTCCTTGTTTAAACGGACATCTATGGAGTGCTCCCAACTCTAGCTGGCCATGATATTCAATACTGGTTTTACTCCTATTAATTTCATTTTTATTGATGTAGATAAGCTTCCCCCCAGTTACTTGATTATTCTGCCCTGTTGATCTGCTTCCTGTCTCTAAAAGTTGAACTTGCCTGTTTATATGATATGTTCATTTTTGGGAAAGTCCTCTTTTATCCTTTCACCTGTATTAAAGTCATACATTTTTGGAAAGTACTCTTTATCCTTTCACCTGTATTAAAGTCATTGTCTTACTAATTCATACGAGTTATGGAAAAAAATTGTTTAACCCCAGCTGACAGCTAAGCACCACACAGCAGCTCACTGTGGCCCTGACCCACCTTCCCCCTAGCTTTTTGTTGAGCATGATGCCATGTAGTATGGGATATCCCATGGATCAGTTGGGGTCAACTGTTCTGGCTGTGTCCCCTCCCAACTTTTCATGCATGCCCAGACCCCTCACTGGTGTGAAGGTGTGAGAAGCAGAAAAGGCCATGGCTCTGTGTAAGCACTGCTCAGCAGCAACTAAAATATCCCTGAGTTATCAACACTGTTTCCAAATCAGCACAAATCCAAAACAGCCCTATAGCAGCTATATAGCCCTATAGCCCTATAGAAGAAAATTCACTCTATCCTAGCCAAAATCAGCTCAAGTTTATATATGATGAAGATACAAACAAATTTGTTTCCTGTTGCTAGAGACTGACATTTATAGATCCTTTTAGAGTAAATGGGTTTACAAACAACAGATGGAGAGAACATAAAGAAAGGTAGATGTTCATTCAAATAGCTCTCAGGAGTGTGATTGAATTTATATGTCTGAACTTCTAATAATTCATTATGCCCCTTTTTTTTTAAAAAAAAAACCCAGCCCAAACTACTATCATAGTAGTAGTAAACAAAATACATTAGATTTTCTTCAAAATGTCTATTACTGTTAGTATCTGGTTTTTTATCTGTTACTGTTTTAATAGAGATCACAGTCTTGCAGAGGTTAATGAGGGAAAAGTCTGGCATGAAGAAATCAAAGCACTTACTTTGAGAAGGTACATGGGACGTCCTTCATATGTTTCCCCAATGACACTGCGAGAGACAAGATCTGGGTTTTGAGCAGCAATATCAGCAGTCCAAGCAGCTATCTGTTTAATAAAGAGGTGAAATTTATTGATGTCTCTGTTCTTCAGGTCCAGACTAATTAATTTACAGGCTTCAAGACAGAACAGTCCTTGTGATCATCTAACGTGGCCTAATATTTAATCCAGTTTAGTAGATTTCCAAGAAGCCACTGCAAAGATGTGAAGAGTGCCACAGCCAAGATTATGTGTTAGGAAAAATGAGCATGGCTCTGACAAAAGGAGGAATTGGGGAGAACTTCTCAGGCAGGGGATGGAATCAAGTTGTTTGGCAGAGGATATGGAAGAAGTAGTGAAAAGAAAATAGGAAATTATTAGTGAAGCATCTCAGCCTGGTCATTGGATTTCTGCCAGAGGCTCTTTGCAGCACTGGGAGCAGAAGTAGAGGAAATAAGTGTAGAAGGATGGGTTACACAGACCAGCTCAGTAATGAGCAATAAAGGAGAAGAGGAAGGAAAGAGAGGCATTATCAAAGGAGTAGAGGAAGGAAGGAAGAGGAAGGAAAGAGAGGCATTATCATATCAATGGATGGAGCAGAAGAAGAGGGAAGAAGGCTAGAAGCACATCTGAAGCCATTTTGACTACAGAGGGTTAGGTACCAAACTGATAATGCAGTAAACTTCTAGACTTTACCGTTTCCCAGTTGTTGTACTTCTCATAGCTGTGGCTGGCAGTACGAGCCTTGCTGTCAAACTGGGCATCCATTGCAGCCTGCAGGTTGTCAATCAGAACTCTGCAATAAGGCACCATGAAAAGTGTAAAGAGAAACATACAACACCCTAACAGCAAAATAAACACCAAGCAGACTTTCAGGGTCTTCCTGGAATTAAGGCTGCATGGATTGTGAAGTGAAATATGGGCAGGGTGATTTATGTGTTTGAAAATAAGATATGTTATGTTTAAGTTTCAACCTACTTCCTGCCTCAGTCTCGCAACCAGAATGATCAGGGAGCAATAGGTTCCTCCTAATTTGCACCTGTCTACTTACTCCCATACTAACAACAGTTTGGTTTGGGAAAAATGGCAATGCTGAGGCAGAACATGTGTACAAAATGAGTTCTGGGCTGATCTCATGTTGCCAGATTGCCCCTGCCTCAATAGGAAAAGGGTCCTCTCTTGAACTTTTGGCACTGGAAGAGAGTTAGGCTACATCAATGCAACATTCCCATGCAGCAACCCAGAGGTGTTTGCTTGATGAAGTATTCTGTCAAACCAAGCTTCCAAAGCTTAGATATGGTTTGACAGCTCTATTGCAGGTGGCATTAACCATTCTCCAAGTACCCATACTTCATGTGAGGTGGATTACTGAAGTAGAATGCACAATGGCAAGAAAACCTCAGCATCCTCTCTGTGTTTATTGGATTTCTTCTGTTCATCTTTCCCTGTGGCTGGCACAAAGGCACAGCTCATCATTGAGCATACTCTTGAGGACCTTTGGATTGTATTTCAACCTTGACTATCAAGAAATGAAGTTCTCTTGTTTTTCCAGTGCCTGTCTTAACACTCTTCCTAATCTTACTCACCCAGGATATGTCCTTGATCGTTTGTGATTTGGAGAGAAGAGCAGGAGGCCAATTTGTGAGACACCACCAGCCTTCAGAACAAACAGTGCAAATTGCTCCATTGACATGATGTCATGGCACTGCAGCTGCACTTCAAAAGAATTGTAACAGCTTGGGTTGTCACAAGGACAATCCACTCCAGTTTGTCAGGGACAGCTTCCAGACATTATGGCCTTTGTTGCAATCAAAAGATTTGTGCATGGACCCGAGGGAGTCCATGAATATTATAGGAAAACTAACACAAGTAGAGTAACCCCTCCTTTGCCAAAGGGGAAATTCCACTGAAATGAGATTCCTGTGCTGTATGTGCATCATGGCATTACTGAAAACTATTTATTCTAGAGCGTTTTGAGATTCTGTTCCCACAGCAGCGTGTAAATCAGACATGACTAACATGAAGCCAGTAAGTTTAAGGATGGAATACCTTTGGGTTTAACAGATCATAAAAGTTATGTTTCATGAGAACTGTGTGGTGTCCAATGAAGGAGTCTGGTCTAGTAGCAGCAACAATGGGGCTGAGAGACAAAAACTCTACACTCAGCCAAATGAAGTAATAAAAATTCAATCAAATAATACAGACTTTCAGTGTGTGAGTATATGATGTTGACAGGCTATCCTTTGCACATTGAAGAACACTGATAATGATGCTGGACAGAACCAATTTGCAATGCTCAGGTGGAGTGAAAGGAGAAATGAAGACAGACAAATCCACTCCATTCCAGATCAAAGTCAATGTTTCATCCTCAGTTAATGTTGACAGTGACTGGATGATATGAAAAGCAGGACTTTTCATCCTCAGTTAATGCTTATGTAGTGACTGGATGATATGAAAAGCAGGACCAGGCAGCTGTTTATTCTCCTTACTCTTCCATTAGTGTTGCTCATCACAAGGTCTGTTCTCAGCGATGTGTAATGTGGCAGTGTGCTCTGTTCCCTCCACTGCCTCTACAGTTGTGTTGAGTACACTCAGGACTTTTTACCTCTGTGTAATATACTTACAAAAGATTTAGGACAACTAAAAGCTCTCTCTTTGGAGAGTTCCTTGCCATGGAGCTGCTGTGCTTCTTGAGTAAGTCTAAGACTGTCCTAGGAATCTGTTTTCCCCACTCCCTTGCACTTTCACCTGACAACTGTCTTCTGTGACCTGCTGGGTTTGTTTGACTCTCTAGCTATTGTTCTGCAACTTAGAGAACCTGGGGCTCACTATTTTCTAGGTTATGTTCCCTGTTAGTATCAGTGGTAAACTGCTCATGGGGGCCCTGGGGCTCACCATTTTCTAGGTTATGTTCCCTGTTAGTATCATGCAAACTCACCTGATGTACTTTGTCTCTTTCTAGAACTTTGCTGCCTTTTGTCTTTAGTGGGAAATCTCTCTTGTGCTTTCCATACTCCAGTCTTGTGTACTGCATTGAGCTTTCACCTCAGGGAAATTTATGGTACTGCCTCTTTACTTCCTGTCTCTTACCTCTATCAACATTTCACTGCATGCCTTCAACACAGTAGCTACAGTCCATTTGACCTGTCATAGGAAAGCTGAACCCAGTGGAGGCATCCCCAGGAGGGATGAAGTTTGTGAAAGGAAAATCAGTTGACCAATATGAAAAGCTCAAACACATTCTCCCCCATATTTAGTCTCCTTCTATTCAAAAAATGCAATAGTGAGAACAAACTTACTGATACTCCATTCCACTTTCTTTCAAAAGATCTTCAACCTCATAAGACTTCTCAGCTTCAATTCGGAAATCAACTTGCATTTTTGGCTTCACCAGTGTGACAGAGTCTGGCTGCCAAAAGTCAACCTGAAAGAAGGCCAAAAGAATACATAAACAAATAAACACATACAAGAAACCATCCTCATGGTATGCTGGAACAGCTGAAAACACTGGATGAACTTAGGCAAAGACGTGGTATTGTAAGGTTTGCTTTAAAGCAATATTGAAGGACATCAGGTTGCATTCATGTAGCAAAGGCAAAGGGCAATGGGTACAAACTGAAAGAGGGGAAATTTAGGCTAGGGATGAGGTGAGACACTGGCACAGGTTGCCCAGGGACATAGTAGGTGCCTCAACCCTGGCAGTGTTCAAAGCCAGGTTGGATTAAGCCTTGAGGAACCTGGTCTAGTGGGAGGTGTCCCTGCCCATGGTAGGAGGGGCTGGGACTAGATGATCTCTAAGGTCCATTCCAACCCCTAAAATTCTATGATTCTGTGTGGCTGTGATTTTTAGGTGGGTGTATGTGTGGTGGTGATGTTGATTGTGATGAGTACTTTGAACTTTGTCCCTATCCTGTTACACTCATCAGACCTTGCTTGCCAGGAGTATCAACCTAAATTTTAACTGGAGAAGATTTTATTAGGCCCTGAATTTTATATGGCATAATTCTGGAGATGGCAGTGACATGTTTACAAATGCCAAATATTCTACAGCCTCTTTTTTCATTCTTTGCACAGCTTTCATTGGAGGTTTTTGCCTATAAATGTTAGACAGAAATGGACTCAATAGCAGAGGGCACTACATGAATATTTCACATAAATCAGCTGACAAAGACTGTTGTCTGTATGAGTCTTACAAGACTCAGCTCACTGAAGTCAGTATGAGGAACCTGTGCCTTCAAAGATGTTTCATTCAGAGTGGACAAATGACAATGCTATTACTACTTCATTGTCAGCATCCAAACTCCTGGATTTAGTGCCCTATTAAAGGCCAGTGAAAGCAAAGCTGATTTACCAGCCTGATGCTTTTCAGCCTTTCATCTCACAGATGTAAAGGAAATTGGGGCTGATTTTTCACAAATTATGTGTCTTCAACTGAGATGATTGTTCCAGAATATACAACTACATTAGTCTGGACTGATTACTTTGTATAACAATGGTATTTCACAGATCTTTGGTTAAAAGGACAAGAAATCAAACAATCCCTTTATACTGCACACTTAAAAGCAAACATGGTCGATATTAATTTTCTTAATATTGGCAGCACCATTCAAATAGTGTGTTCTTCTACCAAATACTGTTCCAGAAAGCTGTACTAGCCTGTTGATGATAGTTCTCCACATCTGTACTTCATTAAAAATACCATCCTTTCATCCTACAGATAATGGTGTCTTTTTCAGCAACAGCTATTTTACAACATCAAAGCAGAAGAGAAATATTGAAAACACATTTGCTGTCTTTATTGTTTTTCATCGTGTCATTGTGTCATCATATATCTACATCAAGGTCAGTGAGAAACATGCAACTTGGGGAGAAAGGAAGCTTTAAAGGGAAGTCAGAGAAGAAAAGATGACACGAGAGACTAGAGGCCAAAGAAAAGTTCACTTTTGTTGGGAGTATGAATTTTTAGACTATTTACATGAGCAAAATGTTTTGCCTGTAATGCTAAAAGCTCTGGTAGTTGGAATTTCCATGATTTATCTAATGCATTCTTAAAAGCACCCCACACTGAACACAGCATTTAAGATTTATTTATTCTTTTAGTAAGTTCTTATGGGAACCTTGATATTCAGACAGGGTTAACCAGATTTTCCAGGAAGATATTGGAATGCATTTGTATAACTCTAGCTTTATCATCTTGGCCTATTCCTTCTGAAGAAACACACCAGATAACTTAAATGGAATCAAGATTAGGTTTTTAATTCAGTAGCATGGTTGTGTTTTTTAAAGTTTAAATGTTATATGTTAGTTGACCTAAAGGAGAATAGTTTCTTTCAAATACAACATAACCACTTCTCTAAGTTCTTTACCTGCATGATGCTGGCAAGGAAATTGAGGATTTCCACCTGCTCATCATTCTGTGGAATCACACGAAACACCTTCTGTCTGGAAGGGGAGAAAAAGATTGTATTTGAAACAAGTAAGTCCATTGAAAGGCTTTTGATCACACAGGAGAAATCAAGCAATTATAAAACTTGATCTCTGTTCTTACCTATCAAAGGAAAGATCCTGCAGGTTAGCAGAAACAGAGGCAGCACCTATGAGAAGCAGGAGTGCCCACATCTTTCTAAAGGAAAAATGAAGAGGTTTCCTTCTTCAGGCTCCTTTTATAACCTGTTTCCTCCTGCTTCTTATCAATTATACCCCGGAAAAACTCACTGATCAACTGATAGATTATTCTCTTGACCTTGTTTTATTTGCATGCTATTTATAATGTGTGTTTTACTCTACACCTGTGAAAACAGCTGAAAGTCTCATGGAGCTTAGCTAAGGAATCTTCCTACTTGATTTGGAGAAACCCTTGATACGAGAAAGTGAATTTAATTTACTGTGTTATTTTCTGTGTATGTGAATTTTGATTAATTTTTTTGATCATTTGGTTTCTGAATTTTAAACTTTATAACACTTCATTGGTACTTTATGTAATGGTAGATGTCCATCAGATGTTGTTGCAGTGTGACTGGTCTTAAATCACAATGTTCCTCTCCCTGAATAATAAGGGGCTGACTCAGACAAATGAAGGGGAAACACAGTTGGGATATACAAATTATTTTTCTTTTTCCCTAAGTACTGAATTGGTTCTTTGCTCAGTCACTTCACTGAAACTTAAGAGTAAATCAGGTGTCTGCAGAACTGAAAGAGTAGAAATTTATAGTAGCTGTAGCATTGTACATATACTCCACATAATATAGTCATTGATTGCACATTCTCTAATTTAATCATGTATGGATTTGAGGTTAATATAAGTTAAGCAATGTTATGGGCATTACATGTAGGCCAAGAAAATCAAATGAAATGTAGTAGTACAAAAACATTTTTAGCTTTATGTTTCATGTTCTGCCTACACTGAGGAACAATAGTGTGGTTGCATCACTGCACTTGCATCTGTTTACTTTTCATTAATGAGTACTTGGCATTAATTTTCTGTTGGTGCTGTGTCCTGAGGTGACTGATGGTTTTGACAGGAAGCCTCTAAATGAATATATAAAGAATGGAATTTATGGGCTCAGGTCTGTCATCTGTTATGCCTAAGTGATGGGACAATTTAAAGGAGTTCAGACACAGATAATCTTGGACATATTCTCTGACTCCATGACAGCTCTTTTACAGAAATCTACATA
>NW_008675481.1:0-8033 GCF_000695815.1 Acanthisitta chloris
CCCCCAGCCCTCTCCTCTCCCAGGGCCTCCTCCCTGGTGCGATTTTTCCTGACAAGCTGCTCAGTCGCTTCTCCCCGTGATCCTCACTTGGCAAATTAATGTGCTGCTGCTGATGAGAGACAGTGGGTTACTGTGAGCACAGACTCTCTCGTCTCCTCTCGCTATTACACCCTGGCAACTTCAAAGGTCCAGTCATCCTGTTTCCATCTTCCCGTGGGTCCACAGGGATGGCTCAGTTCAAAAGTGCAGACTGGCCAGGCCAGTGACAGCCCCTTGGCTGCCATCAACACACCCCTGGTCAGCACAGCACATCTTCCCCTTCTCCTTCTGGGATTGTTTGCTGAACTGGGAGGACAATCCACCTTCTCCCACTTCACTCCTTTTAATTTCCAGCTGAGACAGACTTATGTGGAAAGACCCTTTATCCTTCTTTTTTTTTTTTTTCTCCCCAGACAACTATTTAATCTTTTGCTATCTGCCCTCCTGGGCTGCCTGGCAGTTCCCCTGGTGGTAACCATGTTGTTTGTTTTAGCCAGTAATAAGATACTGTTTTGAAAAGTAATTCTCATTACTCTGTGAGTTTAGGCTTTATTTCTTATGCGCTTTTTCTGTGACAGAGAGAGATCTCTGTGATTTCTCCCTCGTAACAATGAATTTTGCATATGTGTGAAGAAAAGGTGCATGGGAAAAGGGCTGAAGGTCTGTCTGCTGCCTGCCTGTCTCCTGTCCTCAAAAACGTGGAGTATTGGTGAGAAATGTTGCTTCATTTTAACTGTTTCTAGGCTTTTGCACCCTTGTGGATGATGTGTGGTGAGATGAGGAAAGCAGCTGTCATAGCTGTGTAGATGCCACCCCAGCTGCAGAGCTCTCTTGCAGGACAAGGCTTGGTGCACTGGCACACACACCTCCATCTCCCTTCCTAGGCTTTAGCTCCTATGTAAGCAAAGTGTCCAGAAATCCTGGCTCTGCAAGGCTGCAAGGGAAAGGCAGCTCCTTCCAAAATCGCAGTGCTTTGTGTCTGCAAGCCACTCCATAAACAGCACTCCTTCCCCATCCATAGGTTCCCTGCCCAAACAAATCAGGATAAAGGGTCCATATATTCTCCATGTCATCTCCTGCCTGAATCCTTTGTGGCGAGGAGCAATAAATATTTCTCTTCTGCTGCTCAACTGCAAAGATTGCAGGAGGCTGCTGGCTGTGGTGGAATCCTTGCTATCCAGACAGAGGATGACCACCCTTCAGGCCCAACAAAACACACTCAGAGAATCTTCCCTGAGAAAAAGCAGAAGTCCATCACTGCAGCTACGAAGACCCCAGCTACCATGGCGTCCCACCCAAGGGGCTATACTGCAGCAAGTCTGTGTTTCCTATTCCCTTGGTGCTGTGTTTTATTGTGCCCAGGCAGTGGCTGAGTTTTTCTCTCTCTGACTGCTGGAACAACTTGAGAATGCTGGCCTCAGTCCGAGGACTACAGTAGCTCTTCCTCCCAGGAGAAAGTGGGACAGTCTAAGAATATGGATTAGCTTAGAGCAGGAGAGGACTGTGTTTTGTCCTGTGGGATTTTAACTGGCGTGGGGATTTTGTTCACTGATCTTCCCCTCAGCAGCTCCCTTGGGTGACCCAGACATCCACAACTTCTGCCTCATAGAAAGTCTATAAAGCACACAGATAAAATAAAAGAAAGAAGAAAATGTTCCAGCAACCAGAGAGGTTTTCTATGTAGGACTGGCTCACATCCTTGCATGGTCACACAGCATAGAGACAGACTTGGTTCCATCCAACATTGCTGCTCTTCAGTTCTTTCTCTCCAATGGACCACAAGGAAGCACACACTATTTGAGGTTATATGGTATCTAAGTGTGCACGGATTTCTTATTAGTTTTCCAAGGTTTGCAGACTTTACAGTATCATAGGTTTGTCAGGGATGAACTCCAGTATGTACCAAAGTCTGGGTGATTCCAAACAGGAACAAACCTGTCTGAGTATATTTTCATATGATTCCAAACAAGAACAAACCTGTCTGAGTATATTTTCATCTAAGGCAGGTCCTAGAAATTTTAGCAGGCGCCTATCGGATTTTGGAGCATGTTACTGGAGGATCTGTTAAAATGTGAATGTTTGCCAAGGTTACAATTGAATTAAAGCAGGTCTGAAGCTCCCAACCATCTCACTCCCATTACCTCAACACCATTTAAGTACATTAAGGAAACAAGGAGAATGACAAACCCATACAGCACAGTAGTGTCACAGTTGCTGGTATTAAGGCACTGAATTTCATCCTAAATGTTTCAGTTGATTCAGTATTTTATGACCAAGTTCTCAGACCTCAGTGGTACAAAATCTTGCTTCAGGCATCCCTGTTGTGTTTTTCTCCACGTAATGACATAGTTGTGTGTAATGAGATGTTAGCAGCTCATTCACTGCTTACATCTGTCTTGGAGAAGAAAATTGCAATTTTTTGGCTTATACACTGATTAGTGTAAATGTAAGTTAGTCATGGCAAATTTTAAGAAGTTCAGACTTTGGAAATTACGGCAAGAATGATGAAGACCCAAAGGTATGTTTTGAGGGAACTACCTACTTTTGGAGAACTTGGCTTCAGATTTGATTAATTTCATGCCAGAGGTTTGCTTCTCACAATCTGCATGCTTGTTTTGAAGGATATGGCATGTTGTACAGGGAACTGATTAAGCTAGTCATAACACCATGAGGTTCAAACCCTCCTCTGTATAACTTCTAAGAAAAAAATGACAGTAGAATCAAAGAGGTCCTTTGGGGAACAAAAACAAAACAAAATCCTTTGCTTTGAGAGGAATGACAGAGTTTTATTCAAGTCACTCTTGAATTTGTGACTGTTCTTGCAGTGGTTTTTGTAACTGACAGTATTTTTCCTGATACAGTCACCCTAGAGTTCAGTATAGGATTTAGCCACCCACATGCAGGCAGCTAAATGTAGATGTCTGAACTTTAGATATCTAAACTCTTGTTACAGGCAGTGGAGAACCAGTCAATGCAGCCAGAAGAGTTTGAGTCAGTTGCCTAAATCTGACCAGCTGGTGCCATCAGGGCCGATCTAGGATATTGAGGTATCTTGCACTGGCTGGGCAGAAATGCAAAGGACCTGTGGAGAGCCACCTACTCACAGACCTGCACCTGAAAACCATCCAAGAAACCTGATACCTCCACTGTCTCTTGGTGCCTGTGTTTACAAGCTAAATTGAGTCCAAGGTGCTCTGTGTATCCTACAGATGATAGGCAAAAGGTATCTAAATTAAGGTGAGCTGAATCCCACTATAAATGTTTAACTCTGTGTAAAAGTACACTGTAATTCACATGAAACATGTCATTCACATGAAAACATGAAGACTGACACCAACAGCCCCACTGCTTTATCTCCTGCTCCCTGAGCTCCCTTCTCTTGAGATGCAGCCACACAAGACTGTGCCCTAGATCCTAGGGCTGAAAAGATGGTTCTGGTGAGCACTTTGAATTTAGATGGGAAATAGCATAAAATATTTCATTTCAGTCTTCTTAAGAACAAGACTCTTCAGCTTTTGAACCTGTAGTGGAATGTGTGCCTGGAGCCTGCTTGACAATGGTGTGGATGAAACCACTTCCAGGAAGACTTTTTCCAACTATCTTGCAACCTCTCCAACAGGGGAGTTTTCTTGGAGCACAGATCACATGTTGAGGAGCCTGGCCCTCAGGTGAGAGCTGACAGAACCTGAATTGTAGGTCCTAGCAGCAGCAGCAACACATGGGGATACAACCAAACAGTCTTTTGTTTTGAGAATGTCAAAATACTTTGCATTGGCAATGTCAGAAAAATGTATTTTGTACAGACGTCTACCAGGACTTTCTATTTATTTAGAAACTTTGGCTATTCAAGCTTTTTGCTCCTGAGGAAAGAAGCTGTCAATGACCACTGTTTCTCAGGGTCAGAGAGTCTGAGCTCCTGGTGCCTGCTGAGCAGTGGCCTAAGTAGTATCTACAAGCAAGGCAACAGGGGAATGTTTTTGCTCTCATGTTTTTCTCCCTCTTATGTTACACCACTCCTTGTAACCCTGCCTCGGTGACTACAAAGTACCTTCTGGCCATGACATCACACCACAGAAAACAGACTAATGAGGCAAAGGAAGCGAGGTTCACTTTTCTGCAGGGAGGCTGGCTCGAATCACCTGGTTGTAGTTAAGACAGATCACACTGAGCTGTTCTGCTTTGTAGGAGCTGAATTTCATTCTCTGTTACTGGATGTTTATCTGATATCTTGTAAAAACTGTTGTCCATTTCTCCTGCCTTTAGATCTTTTGCTTTTCTGAAATGCTAAATCTCCAACTGTGACCCTTCAGCAAAACCAGTTCACTTCATCAAATGAATCCTGTGACTTTGATTAGGTAGGAGCTTTCATTAAAGGGGTCCAAAGTAAAGCAGACAAGGAAATGTCTTAGTGATTTGCAGCAATGCATTGAGAAACAAAAGGAAATGGATGGCAGAGATAAGGAAAATAAAATAGCCACAATTTTTTAATAAGGGGAATGGAATTTCCCCCGAGGGCCTGTGTTATAATGCTCTTTAGTGAAACACAAGCAGAATTCATAGTAGCAGAACTTAAATACAAAATATTGCCAACTTTGAGCAGCACAATGAAATCCCTAATAGTCATAAAATGCTGACACGAAGGCATCACTAGCACATTTTAAGCTCTAGATAATAGTGCTTCCAACAAATGATTGGCTATTATGGATTTAACCATAAAGCTGGAAGTGCCATGTGCAATGCTGCTATGACATGTGCTGCAACAGCATCACACTTTGCCCTTCGCTTTGTTATTTTAATTATGGAATTCAATTATGGCACAAACATTCTGATTTTCTTCTGGTTTGTCTACACTATATTTTGCAGTTTTAAAGAACAAAATCATCCAGAATAATATGAATGAGGCTAGTTTTGTCTTCCACGGGACCATTACTTAGCTGGTACCAGTGCAGTGCAAGGTCAGTATGTTTACAAAAGGATCTGGTTAGCATGTGATACCAGCATAGACTGTATAGATCAGTGCAGAAAATCAGCCAGGTTTTCTGACAATCCCACCTGTAAATTCTGTTTACTGTTTTCCACATGGATTTTCTTGTAGCCTAACATTAAGTGATTAAGAGAATGAGGTTGATGCTTGGGGTTTTGAGTATTTTTGTGGTTTGGACATTTTTATAGGAGAAGTGTGTTTGATTGTTATTCCATTTGCAAATTTCTTCCTGAAAATGATCCAAACAATCATCAAAGATCTGCTGTCTTATGGAAAACACAGCAAAACTATACAGCAATACTGCTTATAAGTTAAGTTTCTTTGTCTTAATTAAAGGATAGAGCAGATCCCAGGTCATGGTAGATCTCATGTAGCTATTTTTTTAATTTTTTCAACCAAGTAAAACTAAGTACAGCCCCCCCCCAAAAGGTTGTCTTACTGCTAACCTTTCAACATCATCTATTTCTTGTAGCATCGCCGAAAGAACTGATTATACTTTTTACAATTATAAAAGTATATTTTCCCACTCTCTCACCATTTGAAAGATGCTGAGGGGATTTTGTTCAAAGTTTCCACAAAGATTACTCCTCTAGCTGAGACCAGCGTGGATGACATCAGCACAGAACAGTTAAAAACAGATCAGCATGTGGAAAGAAGGAGTTCGGGACAAAAAAACCCCTGTCCTGTGGCCTCGAGGGAGCAATGAATCTGGCACAAATCTGAAGTAATTTCCCTGAGATGGTTTGCAGCAGGCCCAGTAGTCCTAGCCCAGAGGGTTGCCCCAGCTGGAGAGAGCCAGGACATAGTTCAGCCAAGTGGGAATCAGCACCTGGGGCAGGAAAGCAGGATGGGCTGCAGGTAGCTGAGGATGATGCTCCTTGCAGGAACACCAACCCCTGCCCACTGCTGCTGCAGAAGTGTCATGAGCAAACACCCTATGTGTCCTGGGAAACTGTGAAAGGATTCATAGACATCAGGCCAGAAGAGTCCATTAGATCATCTTTTCCTCACTGAAGGCCAAATGTGATTTTCAAATACCTTTTGAGAACCACATGGTGTCACACCCCTTACTATTAGAGTCTACATTTTCAGCCAGGCACTGACTGATACCCAGGAAAAAAGGACCAGGTTCCATTTCAAGGCTCTTATAGTAAAACCACACTCATCCATTATCTAATAACCTTGGAAATCCAATTAAAATGTCTGAGATCTAAAGCATGAAGGATACTTCCCACTGCCATGCAATACTGAACCATGGGGCCCCTCAAGTCTTTCCTCATAGCCATCTAGGATGGTCTTCCCCACCACCCTCCCACTTAGGAGTCCATGGGACCCTGTTAGGAGCAGCAGAACTGACCATCTCTCCCTTTCCCTGTGGATGGTGAGTAGAGGGATCATGGAGAGCAGCAAGAGGCAAAGTGACAGGCCAGTCCCCATGGAATGGCACTCAGACCCACTCCATGGAGGCAGGACATGCAGGAGGTGCTGGGGATGAGGCAATAAGCTGTGGACCAGAGCAGGTGATGGCAAGCTGTCTCATCCAGAGGGGCATGGCAAGTGTTGCAAAGTTGATCCAGGGCAGGGTAAAATCTGATCCTGATCCAGCCTGAGGGTGAGCGAGTTGTCATTGCTGACCCCCAACTTCAGGATTTCACCTGTGTTCACTTTGACAGAGCTCCAGGAACTGCCTTCCACCATTGCAGACCCAGAAAATCATCTGGACTCTATTGGGAGATGTCAAGAGCTGGAGAAGCAACCATTTCTTCTGCTTGTTTATTCTGGTTGTTAATCTCCTTTCACTGATTAAAAGTTTATAACCCATTTCTCAGTTGAATTTGCCTGGAGTTAAGACCCAGCCATCAGTGCTTGTTATACATTTTTCCTCTGGATTAAAGAGCTCTGCTGTGCCCAGAATTTCTGCCCATAACAGTATTTATGTTTTGTAATCACATCATTCCTTGATCTTTTTGATCATGCCACCAGGATGAGCTCCTCAGTCCTAGAGAGATATCTCAGAGATAGCAGTGCTGAAAAAAACCACTAATTTTGTGCTAGACTGGCTCCACACTCAGCTGAGTGCATGGGACCAGGTTGCCCTGTTCAACATTGCTGACACAGGAGAAAAAACCATGAATACTGGTGATGATTTGGAGATAAAATCTTTTGAAAGGATTAAATAGATTCTCCAGTCTCTGTAGCAATATTTTATTTTTCAGTGAAAATGGTCAAACTGCAAAGCTTTGTGCCTTTCCTTGGCAATTATACAGGTGTTTCTTTCCTCAGCATCTTCTGCTTTACTCACCCTTCTTCATCCTAATGCAAACACAGCAATATTTACTGTCTTATCCTGGTTTAGATTAAATTACACTGAAGCTGCCAGCCTCTCCCTCAGGATCTGTGTATAAACAATTGTGTTTCTTTATGTAAGCTCCAGGATCAGTAGCTGTAACAGCAGGACTCCAGAGGGCAGGGAGCACAGCCTGAAGAGGAGCTGCTCTGTGGCTGATGGCAAGTACCTGCCCCTAGCCTGCACCCACAGGGGACCACTGATGGTGGGTGTGTGTCTGGGTGTGTAAAAGAGGGATGCAGGGAGCCCAGAAGCAGATGCAGAGGAGAGGCAGGCTGGCAGCTGGCATGCCAGACCACACAGAGTGACTTTGACAGAAGGAACAATTTGGGAGGGCACCATAAGAAATTTCATTTTGAATTGGGAGCAAATAATTATCCCTGGTTGCATGAATCACTCTGTGCCCAATACACTCTCTAAGTCTGTAAAGGAAGGGGATTGGATTTGGGAAATAACTAAATTAATCTTCAGCTTTTTCTTCTAATAAATATAATCTACAGGATCAAAAAAGCTGACTACTTACTCAGGTTGGAAGAAGATAGTGGCATTTGGCCAATAGCAAAATAAACAGAGAAACTGATTTTGCAGTTCTACCTTTGACACGGATGTGTTGGTGCTCCACAATGTCTCTTGCATCCACAGTGCCAATGAATCTGCCATTCC
>NW_008675481.1:8050-21197 GCF_000695815.1 Acanthisitta chloris
ACTGGAAATCATGGAGAAGATCATGGACCAGTGGTCCAGCCCTTCTCTCTCACCTCGTGGATGTCATACCTAGATAGATATTTTGGTCTTACACAGCTTTTCAGCAAATGACAGCAAAACTCCCATCCCAACTCTAAGGATGACTGGAGACACAGCTGAGTTTTGGGATGGTACATAACACTGATTCCAGCAGCCCCAACTGCCTTGCTCCCATCCCCATGCATTCAGGGGGATGACCTGGTACCTCTGGTCACACATGACCCTGCTCTTGGTCCTGTGAGCCATGGCATGATGGTTTGCAAGCTCTCATGGCCCACAAGCCACTCATCAGCCAAGTGACTGTCACTGTTCTAGCAGCAACTTCCTGACTGCTGGCTGATCCTCTGCTATCACTTACCTCCCTCGCAGCTGAAAATAGTAATCATCAATTAATTTATTTAGTTTGCATTTTTTTTCTTTAAGAATGAGTGAATTCACTTTTTTTAAGGTAGGGTAGTGCAAAGACAAATTTAGTTTGCTTTTTTTTTTCTTTAAGAATGAGTGAAGTCACTTTTTTAAGGTAGGGTAGTGCAAAGACAGTCAATGTTACTGCATAGTAGCAGTAACTTAAAAACAACCAGAAAAAAACTCATTCTTTCTCTCTCCTCTTTTTCTGTGAGTGGAAAAATGTTAAAAACAAATCTCCTAATTTAATTGTAAGCTGAGATTTCTGCCAAGTGAATATTTATGTCCACTTTGAAAGATGGGGCGTATAATGGAAATGTTGAAATTTTCTCAAGCAATCCAGAGCTGTTTGATGACATACCCTACAAGGTCAGTCCTGTTTGCTGTTAAAATCAGTGGTAACACTTCCTTTAAATTAATGAGGAAACAGGATCAGGCCCTTTATTTAATTTGTTTCTATCTTAGTAGGAGGTTTCTTGTTGCTCTAAAATGTGCCTATAGATGATCTCATCCCTGTTGACCATGTGTGCTGGCAAAGTCCTCGAGTACTTAGACAGGACAGTGTGCCAGATTACCTGCAGTCCTTGTGACACCAGAGGGGCTGCAGGTTGGAAGATAGTGTTTTTTCATAAGGATTAACAAATTTCCTTTGCAAATACTGCCTTGTAGAAATACATGGAAAATATGCTTTCATCAAGAAAACAAAGAAAACATACTTTTTGCCTTCCTTAGAATTTCAGAGAGATATGGTTGAAAGCAAGTTCCTTACTCAGTTTCTCCAGTTAAGCTGGACACCTAGATTTTTGCCTTAAGTGAAAGGGAAAAGACAGGCTATATATCACACCATAAACAAGGCAGCTGCCCTGTGTCCTCAGAACTCTGCTATGAGCCAACTACATATTTTGCTGAGGAAGTTACCAGTGCTTCTACAGGATGTGGCCAATCACATGTAGAAGTGAACACAGTTCCTCCATACCTGCTGGAAGACTCCAGCCAACATTCAACTATTTGAGATTTCCATCCCCAGAAGAATACAGAAAATGTGCAATTAAGTCACAGATTAAAATTTTGGACTTAATTCCTGGTACTGTAGAGAAATTGTCCCAGATTTTCCTTAGAACAGGAATGAATAGAATCTTCCAAAGATGAAAAGTATATTTTCTGTTAAGAACTGGCATTTTCACCTGAATGATTTTTTTTGTGAAGATCATCACACATTTAAAATGTCTGTTATTGGCATACATCTCTAGACCTAGGCTTGGATTTCAAAGCTCAGCATTGTTAGAAGGTAAGATTTTGATTCAGACCCCATCTACTGACAACAAATACTGATTTTTTTTCTCTTTTCTCCTTTTAAACACAAGAACAGCCACCACAACATCATAAAAAAATACTCCTTTGTAATTTTGTACTTTCCCAAGCATTCAAAGAAAACAACAGACAGAGCTAATGCTCCTCTGTGGTGACAGCCACTTCCACCACCAATTCTGTTTAAACCTCTCTGTCTCTATTTTGAATCCTCCCAGCTGGGAGTTGCAGCTTGTCCCATACCAAACATCTCCTTCCATGGCACTGAGGCCTTTCCAAGGTGGAGAAACATTTTGTGTTTGTGCAGCACTTTGGACTTCCACAGGCACAGCTCATGCTGCTGAGCAGATACAAATTTTACCTGGCAAGAATCTGGGCCATGTTTTGTCATGTTTTTATTACAAATACATAAATAAGAGGCATTGGAAAACTTGCAGATTTGCATCTGGTTTTGAGGTCTTCCCTTTGTCGTTATCTTTGAAAATTCAAGATAAATCAGCTATGTCCAAGGGTATTGCTATCTACTCAGCTCCTGACCCTTACCCCTTGGCCCCATTCAAACCTGCATAGAAGTGACCCTGGGGAAAATCTTTTGGAGCTGGACCCTAAATCACATGGGAAAACAGAAAGTCAAGTTTGATTGAAAAAAAAAAAGAGAAAAGCTATATTCTTAAAGTTATTTCAGACCTTGTGGAATGTATTGTGTTTGCAAATTCTAAGTGTTGTGCAGTGAGGGGGAAGCTCTCCCCTTGCAGGAGAGGAGACACAGCCACTGTAAGCACAGCAGAGCTGAGCTGGGACTTTCACACAGGTCACATCCTTCCACCCACTCAGGCAGGTCTTGTTCCTTGCTGTGCATTGTCCAACCTTCCTTGAGGACAGAAGAAGCAAAGAGAATGTTTAGATACTAGACTGATATAATTCATATTCAATACAAGCAGGTTCTGTTTTTCTATAATGTCATTCCCAATGACCTCCTGTCAGTAGCCCTGGACAATATTCTGCAGACCCTCCAACACTTAGTGAACATCATTGATGGAGTCACCGTCCCTTGATGCCACCTGAGCTCTAAGTCCTGGCTAGGAGCAATGAATTGAAATGGCATGTCCTGCTACCTCAAGTGTCCCTGCTTTGCTGGGACTTCACAGCTGAGCACAGTGTGCTGAGTGTGCAGAAACCCATGCAATACTCACCACAGGGGCCCTGACCCCTCTGGCTGTGTATGCCACACAAATTACTTACCTCGGCTCCGCACAGGAACAAGGCTGTGTTACAGTGAGCTGGGCTCCACAGCAGCCTGCCACAGGAAGCAAAACCATCTGATGAGTCCAACTGCAATGATGGGGAAAGGGGTGGGAATGTGAAGGCAGAATCTTGTGCCTCAACTTGGCACGTATTCAGGTTTTAGTGGTTAATGCCACTATTTTTGCACAAAATGCCTGGGGACTTCAGACAGCCACATGTTTATATGATTGTTGGATTGTCTTCTCCCCCTGTTTCCGTTTTCTCAGCCTGTTGGTTACTCTGCATTCACAGGCTTCCTATGTTACAGCAGCCCTCAGTCCCAGGGATGGTTCAGGGCTAAATCAAGCAAGTCCTGTTATCTAGACACATCAGAGTATTTCAGTGATTAAAGGTCTCAGAGGTTCTGGGAAGAACTGCTTCCACTCAAGGTGCTTCTAGCTAAGATACAAGACTGCAAAAGGTGTGTGAAGGAGCTGTTTGAATGACTTTGAAAGCTTAAGACAGAGAGAAATATTCAAGGGGTAGACTCTAGCTTACTGGGCATTTATTTTTCACCTGAGATATTTTTCTTTAACATCTTTTGTCTGTGCCTTCCTCCCTAGTCTCTCCAGTGAGATGTCTTGCAGAGACTGAAGCAGTGGAAGTTTGTCTCTTCATTCCCACTCATCTGCAAAGCCTTGTCATTGTGGTTCCTCCTCTTCAGAGTGGCTGTGCTGCCTGTGTATGACAGTCGGGTAAGGGGCAGTCATGCCCCTTCAGAAACACACATGAGCCCTGCCAAAGAAACCACCTCTGAAGCCCCTTACCAGGCATTCCTTCCTTGTGGGTTTCTCACCATTCTTTTGACACAGATAATGCCTTCAGTTGTGTTACTCAACAGCAGATCTTCAGAGAGAGAAGCACGGCCCTGTGAGCTCACTCAGGGGCAGGACACCAGCCCAGAGCAGAATTCCCTGCTGGGTGCCACAATAGTGGGGCACTTGAGCAGCCCCAGGCATTGGTGTGGGGCTGGATGCTGTCCATTCTCCCCACTGCTGTGCTGCCATCAGCTTCATGTGCTTGAATGCTGCCAGGCAGTCACTGTCGTGTGCTTCTACATGGCCAACAACTACTATAGATGCTTTCCCTGCAAATGCTGGTATGCCTAATCATACATGAGAGAGATGGAAGGTGGGGGGAAACTGGGAGGTAGACCCACCTGTGCTTATGATATTTCACGCACTTCATGCTTGTTTTGCTGAGAAAAAAAACCCAGCCCCCTCAAAAAAAACAACAAGAAAAGTCCCAAGCATGATTAGGGAGCTTTACTGTCTATCCAGAAAAGGAGGGTTTGATCTGAATAGGAACAGGAGGTCCATCCCCAGCCTCCCAAGACCTTGGGTTTTCTCATATAGCAGGATGTCTGCTGGTCAGACACAATAAAACCCTTTCCAAGCCTGCCTAGGAGCTCCAGAGCCATGGCAGACCTTGAGCCAAGATGTGGATATCTGCCTGGCAGTAATAGAGTCTTGAGTGATTGTTTTCCCAGCTACTCACTCCAGCCCTGTACCACAACCCTCCCAAAGCAGGACTGCTTACCTTCCACCCACAGACAAAACATCCAGAAAGAGCTGGTACCCCTAGTGTCCCAGGATATGGATATGGGGCAAGCGAAAGGAGCTGGCCTGGGCATGCAAGGTGAAACCCTGGAGAGCATTTGTGGGCAGTGATGCTATGGTGCCTGGGAGAAATGCATCTGATAGTGGCTATGGTGTCTCATTCCCCAGCCTCAGGAGTCAGTGGGGTTACCCACACCCTGCACATACCAAAAGAGGAGCTGGACCTAGCTAACCATCACTCCAACATCCTGTGGGCAGACATTGAGATACCCAGGTTGGACCCTGCATGTCCCCATGGCTCCATTTTGGTCAGGAGGTGAAGTTAGGCAGAGCAGCAGGCTCAGATTGCTGCCTCTGCTCCTGGGGCTAGCTCCAGAGGAGCACTGCTGTGGTACCCCCACAAGCCATCCTGCAGCAGTTATCTAAGGTGTTGTGCACAATGCTGGAAGATGCTGTAGTTGGTACTGCTGTCTCCTGCAATGCTCTGACTTGTCTCCTGGAAAGTGCTCTCTTAAGAGGCCATGCAGTTCCTGGGGCTGGCTCCAGAGGAGCAGTGCTGTGGTACCCCCCAAGCCATCCTGCAGCACTTATATAAGGTGTTGTGGTCATTGATGCACCACAACTGGCTGCTGAGCTGGAAGATGCTGCTGCTGCAATGCTCTGACTTGTCTTCTTGAAAGTGCTCTCTTAAGAGGCCATGCAGAAGCCTGGAGTGGAGCAGAAGGCACTTGGACTGTGCCACAGCTACCATCCACGGGAACAAGAGTAGCCCAGAAGGAGATGTTGTAGGCAGACAGGGCACTGAAATTCACAGTTGGTGAGGCTGTAGCCCCTGTAACCTTCCAGCCCCTCTTCCTGGAGCATGTGAACCAGCTCACACCAACTGAACACCTTGGCCAGCAGAAGCAGCAGGGGAGACCTCATTCTTGCAGGGCTGTTGGTTCACATACACTGGGATCCCCAAGGTGAAAGGTAAAAACAAGGTGTAAGCAGGCAGTAAAGCAGTCAGGCATCCAGGACCAGCTCCCCAGCAGGTAGTGGCATGGCTGGCTCTGGTGACCCTGAGCTTCTCCCAAGGTCCTGGTGACAGGGTGTGCACAGAGGCATGCACGTACACAGCGGCTGTGCTGGACAGACTGGGCCACAAACAGGTTTTATCAGTGCAGACGTGGAAAATGCAGAGCTTCAGGCACTGCCATTTGGCAGCTTTCTGATGTTAGTGGTGAAAGGTCAGGGGTCCTGTGGGAACTGGAAAGCTGACAAATGGGACCCACTAAGGGAAGGGCTACATGCTTTAGCTGCTCAGCCATCTCAGTCTCTTACCCTGGTGCTGGTCAGCCTTTGAGCAGAGGCTGTGATGTGCACTGACCTCGTTGCTGTTGGGAAGCCATACCCAAACTCACTAACCCTCACTAGCCCCACTTTGCACCCTTCACCTTTTATACAATCACCTGCACACAAAATCCAGGGGGTTTGCCTGAAAGAAGGCTTCAAATCTGCACTTTAACAAACAGAATTAGATTCCTTTCTTGGGATTATTTCTCTCTCATCCTTCCTTTCTTCCTTTCCTCCTCCCACTTTTATTGCACCCTCCAGGCAGTTGCTCTTGGCCATGCAGTGTGGAGCAGCCCTGCAGCTCTGGCAGGCTGTGTGTGGGTGCCCATGGGCCCAAAGCCATTTGCAGCCCTGCAGAGCAGTTTACAGCAAGGGGCAAAAGCAAGGGGTACCTCTGGCATGATCCTCTGTGGCAGAGGCAGTAGGAGCTGCTTAATAAAAAAGGTCCTCTGTGGCAAAGGCAGTAGGAGCTGCTTAATAAAAAAGCCATGGATAGCAAGAAAAATCGGTACATCCAGCAGTGGAGCTCAGCACCAGATCTGGGGAGGGCATCCCAAAGGGTGTCCCCTGCAACTGCTCATCCTTCCAGAATCCTCCTGCCCTAACACCTAGGGATAAAGTCCTGCAAGTCCTGCCCCACACCATAGACAACAGCACAGCCAGGGACAGCATTTTGGGGTTCACTTTCTGCATCACTTGTAAAGTATTCCTGCAAACGAGTCTACCAACAGGGGTATATTTTATATTTTGAGCTCATATTGCAGGATATTTGCACAGGGAAATATAATTTTCTCACTGAGAATAATAGCAGAACAATTTCCAATGCCTCCAGTCAGGCAGAGATGGGATTCTATATCAAAACTCAAGTAAATGTGTATTCAAAACATTTTTAATTTCTACAGGATGCCCATGAATAAATGTCAAACCAAGAATTATCATACGAATAAATTGATGAGCAGTGGCAAGTTACACATTTGTACTGGCTTTGATGTTGTAAAGACTATTAGCAAGAGGGTCTTCCAGTCAAGGCAGTAAAAAGAAATATGAACAGGCCCATTTTCCTCAAAGGTTTGTTGTGAGGTCCCAGAGAAGTTTTCTGTACTCCCCAGAGTGGTCAGTGCTTGCTCCTGATGTCTCAGCATCTCCATCTGAGTCAATGAAAGCAAATTCTCCAAAGGTTGGTACCACTGCACAGTCGAACCAAGGCCTGGCCACGCAGCACAGTGTAGTTGTTTACTCTTGCTTGCTCCTGTCAGCTTCTCCATCTGAGTCAATGAAAGCAACTTCTCCAAAGGTTGGTACCACTGCTCAGTCGAACCAAGGCCTGGCCACGCAGCACAGTGTAGTTGTTTACTCTTGTTTTCCCATTCTGCCATGTCTTTGTTTTCAGATATGAACACTAATAAATTCAATGAAAATTAGAAAATCACTTAGAAGAGGAGCAGCAAAATGAACCTTTCTCCATCTGAGTCAATGAAAGCAACTTCTCCAAAGGTTGGTACCACTGCTCAGTCGAACCAAGGCCTGGCCACGCAGCACAGTGTAGTTGTTTACTCTTGTTTTCCCATTCTGCCATGTCTTTGTTTTCAGATATGAACACTAATAAATTCAATGAAAATTAGAAAATCACTTAGAAGAGGAGCAGCAAAATGAACCTCTCCTTTATGAGGCCATGTGCTTTAATTTAAACTGTCTAAAGATAATAACAGGGCTCCATGATGACATTATTTGCTCATCTTGTGTGATCTTTTTGGTCTCAAAGTATTTTTTAACAAGCAAAATGAGGTTTCAAACATGTCTGTGATATCTCCTTTGGATTAAATATTAATCACTATGCCAAAGTAATAAATACAGAAATCCTGCCTGTTTGTTCTGACATGCAAGTCCCTAATTGTGTGGGAAGCTGCTCAGATGGGTTTTAGTTTCAGCAATGCCACAGAGCCAGTACAGTATCTGTGTCACTACAAGATTTACAGCCTGATTCCCTGACTGGAAACAAAGGAACAAATAGCTGCATGTCACGCACTGAACTGAAACATTATGGATTACATTATTATTCGAGTTTCTACAGGACTTCTCAGTGGGGGAAAAAAAATTCTATTAACTCTCTTTTACGACTACCAGCAGGGCAACATGAAGAGAATAATCTCCTCCATTTATAAGGTCTGGGGGCCTTAAAAGCCTGAATAGCAGCCCAGGAGCTTTGTCACAAGGTCTGGCTGTTTCCTTTTCTTCATAAAATTCCTATCTCCGTTAATCTGTGTTTATTTTCCTTCTGCTTTTTAATTTGCTTAATGGACTTCAGTTGAAGTGTCTCCTAGAAGTCAGAGGAAAGTAAACTCTGATAAATCCTTTGGGACTTAATAGTCACAGTTAAGCACTTCTTTGGATTATTTTGTCTGACTTTCATCTTTGCTGCTGCAGAAATGTCGGCTGTCTGGTACTGCAGCCCTAACCCCATGACTTAAGAGCCTGGGAATTAACTGACAAGAGACATCCCTCTTTCTTTCTTCTTCTGCAGGCATGGAAATAAAAGATTAGATTTAAACTTGTGAAAGGCAACCAGGGAGTCCTCCATGCGTTTGCCCCATGCAGAAAGCATGTCAGTGGCTAAATGCTCCTTAAGCTGCCAGTCTCTGCTGGTGTCTCCCATCCTCAGGCTTTGGTTTCCAGGGGTGAAAGGAGGAAGCACCAGCTGGGCAGGAGATGCTGTGCACTATACTGGACCCATGCTGAGTGCTGGGGAGCACAGTCTGGTCTGGACACCTCCAGTCTCAGCTTCCCAAAGCCAGGTACTGTGACTGTACTGGAGGTACCAGTTGCTCCTCCATCGTGCAGCCTGGGACTGTCTTATCTCTCAACACAGGTTGAGTAAGGAGGGGGTCGCATGTCCCAAGCCTCATGAGGAATCTGCCCTTTGGCAACCCATAATGGGCATCATAGCCCTCCTGCAGGAGAGGAGACCTGTGACATTTCCTTGTTCCCAGTCCTACTGGCATCATCTGTTCAGTAATGTTTCACGTTATTAATCTATTATGATTTTCTTTTCAATGGGTAGATCTTGAATGACAGCCAACATCGGTCTCTAAATACCTTTTTGTTAGGAGTCCAAATCCTTTGTGTTCTAACTCATTTATTACTTTCTATGTAGCAGATTTATTTTTGCACAGGATTTACTCCCGCAGGAACCACTTTCTCAGAAATTGCAATGTATAATTAGGTCCCAGCTGTCTATTTCTAATTCTGAACAAAGGTTTACCTTATTGTTCATTTCAGCTGTTTGCTTTTTCATTTTGCTTCTTCCCTGTATGATAGACATAATTAATTAGGTCCTATTTCACCAACCTTTCTATTTCCTTTGACTAATAATCAGACTTTTTTAAAAAACCCTCCATGATTTTGCATGTTGCTGGAGCAATTTACACATGTCCATCCAGAGTGAAACTGAAGCATAAAGCAAAGGCACTCAGAGCTGAGCTCCTCTGACTGACAAAACTTGATGCAGACAAATAATGGGCCCACTGACTTGTAATTCAGATTTTACTTATATTCTGGCCCAATCTGACTTGAGACTGATGGCAATTTATTCCTAAAAAAAATTTCCAAGCTCCTGATTTCATCTGATCCACTTGGCAAAGCTGTCACCTGTGAATCATAGAATCACAGAATCATAAAATCAACCTGGTTGGAAGAGACCTCAAAGATCATCAAGTCCAACCCTACTGTCGTTACTAGACCATGGCACTAAGTGCCCCATCCAGTCTCATCTTGAAAACCTCCAGGGATGGTGAATCCCCCACCTCCCTGGGCAGCACATTCCAATGCCTGAGCACTCTCTCCATAAAAAAAATCTCTTCCTAATATCCAACCTAAACCTCCCCTGGCAGAGCTTGAGTCTGTGCCCTAATGCATAGGCTTCTCTCTCAGAAGCAGTGAGTAGTTGTCTATGAAGAAGGTACATTTTCATGAAAACACACCTTTGTGTGCTGGAAGAAAAGCTGAGCCATTGGCAGGCCCCATATCACAGTATATCCAGCCTTGGATCTGTTTTTCTTTCCTTGGTATAGAAGGGCTCAGCCCCTAACATGCTAACCATGAATCTCAGCAATTCCTTCATTACAATGCATCTTATCTAATTGTGCTTTCTTCTAGTACCCAGTGGTCAACCACAGCACTGCTTTGTAGCATCATATGACAGCAGTAATGAGAGATTAGGGCCTTGAAGTCTGCATGGTGAGGGCATGTAATTGTATGACTTTTGGGTCTGAAGGCCTTATTTAAAGTGGGATCCAGAACTTAAGTATACCAGCAAAGGCATTGGGGTAACACCATGAGGAAATTTGCTGTTTGGAATGTCTGAAGGCTTTGTCAAACTGTGGTGGCTGCCACCATTGCTACATGGAGCAGATAAGCCTTGGTGTGCTTGAAACCAGGCAGCTCAGGGCATAGAGAGCACAAAACTCTGCTGGATGCAAAACCCACCCAAGAAGCTGGGCAAATATGTTGATGTTTTGCTCTGCAGAGGATGGTGAGGCCAGTATTCTTGCTAGTGCCATCCTGGCTGGCCACAGGCCAGCACAGGGGTGTCTGCACTGCTCCACAGGCACAGCAGGGATTAGTGGGGGCTGAGCAGCCAATTGCACAAGCTAATGCATCTCCTGGTATCAGCCAGAGACAAATGATCAGGAGTCCTATTTTGGACCTCCCAGAGGATGAACAAAGGTGGAGATCCTGTATCTGCTTCTGTGAAACTCACACTAAGCTGCACGTCTTGGTCCATGATGGCAAAGAACAGACTGGACCCTGCTCAGATGAGCCATTTTCCATGGGTGAACAGAAGACCTGGTGGCTTATTAGTCTGGCTCACTGATCCATGCTCTGATGTCTGGGATCCTGCTAATGAAATTATCACATCTAGTCAGAGTCAAAGCTGCTTTGTGGGAACCATGAGTTTCCTGTCTCCTTTGCATTTGTGAAGAAAGACTATGTCATGTTCCCAGGGTAGAAGTCACAATTTGCATTAGGAAAATATAAACAAAATGAAAAGATCGGCCCTGTGACAGAGCCAGCACAACAACAACAGATTCAGGAAAGTACTAACTAAATGCTTCACAGTAGGCAGATTTTGATTTATATTTGTAAGACTTTTTGGTTTCAAAATACAGTGTTCTCTCTCTTTCATCTCCAAAACTCAGTCAATAGAGAACAGAAACATAGCTTTTGGCAGTCTTCATTTTTCAGCTGAACTTGTTTGTGTTCTCTCTTAGTGCTTGAAGCAGAGCAGTAGCAAATTACATTACTGCTTCTCAGTTTGTGACACACTTGACCATGTTTTTTCAATAAAAATGACACCACTTAACTTTGCTCGGTCAGTAATGAAACAGCAAGAAAAATTTCGTTTGGCAAGAAAAAATAGCTAAGAATCCAGAGCTTCTTACAACCAAAGCAAAATAAAGGATTTAGGTTAATTAGACTATTTTTGAACTCTAAACTCTTCCTTTAATTTGTTTTATGGTGAAATGTATCACTGTGGCCACTTTAAACAGTCTTCCACACGCTATGGGAATATTTTTCCCAATATGCCCAGGAATGGTGATGTGCAGACACGGTGGAGGAAAGCTTGTCCTTGGGGTACCAATGGGAGCCTTTGTGCCTATTTAACCCAGGAAGAGGTATGTCCCTTTGACATGTTCTAGTACCACAATCTGCCACAAAGAGCTCCCATCAAAGATGGTCAGCTGGATGGAAGCGGCAGGGATAGGCTGTCCATTGCTTCTAGGATCATGTCAGCTTGGTGGAAACCTCTCAGCTATGCAACTTTTCTAAGGATACAGATTTAGGTGTACCTCATCACCATCCTGTTTCTAGCTGAGGGATGAGTCAGACAAATTGATCTTGAGGGCACTGGCTATGATCTCTGAGGAAAATCTTGTGTGTGACAGGCACTTCTTGGAAGAGAAAGTTTATTTCCATGTATTTCAGACATCGAGACCCAAATCTTCCTTCACATAAGCTTGCTTTTCTCTCACCTTTCCATTATTTCAATCTCATGACATCAGCATTTCTAAATGTGGCAGCATGCTTGGAAACAGATAGTAGCAGGTCTTGCTTGCATTGAAGCTGGCTAGATGGCATGACAGCACACCTGACAGGAATGACAGCCTAAAAATAAGTATTGTGTCATGACATTTCCAGTGGGTCTTTGAAGTCAGCCAGACTAATGCCTGTGTCTGATGAGACCTCCTGAAGCAGCAGCTCAGGCTGTGAAGAAGGTGCTAACTCAGCTTGAGGCCCAGCAGGGCTGATGAAGCACAGTGTGGCTGGTGGGTCCCATGGTCACAGGAATACAGCCCCGTCTGGGCTGGGGATTTGAATCCCCAAGGGAGAGTGAAGTGCCCATGCAGACAATCCTGAGCAGCCTGTGCCAAGGTGCAGATGCCATTTGCCCTTTGCAGGGAAGATGTAGAACTCTGTCAGGTGGGCATGCAACAGCAGGCAATGATCAGTATGTGGTTTTGGAAGAGACTCTCCATGTCACCTGGAGGAAATCACAGTGCCCAGGAGCACAGGGACCAGGGGCTGCCATCAGCTGCTGCACCCTTTTATTTTGACTAGGGATTCCTGCTTGGCACCACTCTGCACTGGGTCAGCACCAAACCCTTGATGCATTTGCAAGGCGCCTACATGTAGGCAGTGCAAAACACATAATTGCACCTCTCACCTACAATTTCTTTTTTTCTGGCTTATAACAACTCTTCTTTATGCACTCTAAATATTTGGGGGACGACATTTGCTTCAGCAGCATATAATGGCAATGGCACTGAACCTTGTTACTGGGAAATGATCTATGTTGACAACCATACTTTGACTTTGACTTGAATTTTAGTTTCTGTAAATGCCTTGGCATTATTTTCTGCAGTGTCAGGTTTTTTTCCAGTCACAACGGTCTGTTTTATCCATGTCCTTATCTCTTAAGAACAGTGCTTTAGTTGTGGAAGGATTGTTGGTGCTGGTCTGAACTCAAGTAATTTTAATGTAGAGGTTAAAGGTGGCATTTTGGTTTATATCTGAAGGAGATTTTCAGATATAACTACTGAAAGGAAATTCATACACAGCTGATTTTAGCTGGCAAACTCATATTGCTTTATTATTTTAATTCCTTATTTTTAATTTTATTTTATTACTTTCTTCAATGGAAGTGATGCAACTAAAAAGCT
>NW_008675482.1:0-721 GCF_000695815.1 Acanthisitta chloris
GGGACCTCCAAACCCCCCAGCCCCCCCGGGCCCCCTTGCACACGCGTGTGCAGACGTGAGGCTGTGCCAGGGCTATTTTAGGAGGTGCAATTGGGTCACATCCGTGGGGACACGTCAGGGACATGTCAGGGACACGTCGAGGACGGCAGGGACACGTCAGGGACACGTCAGGGACACGCGTGTGGGGACCAGGACACGCATGTGGGGGGGGGGACAGGGCTAGGACATGTGTGTGGGGGACACTGAGCACATGTGAGGACCAAGCCATGTGTGTTGGGAGGGGACAGGGCTAGGACATGTGTGTGGGGGACAGAGAACATGTGATAGGGGATGGGCTACACATGTGGAGACTGTGACACGTGTGAGAGACACTGAGCACATGTGGGGCCAGGGCACATGTGTGAGAGGGACAGAGAACATGTGATAGGGGATGGGCTACACATGTGGAGACTGTGACACGTGTGAGAGACACTGAGCACATGTGGGGCCAGGGCACATGTGTGAGAGGGACAGGGCTGGGACACATGTGTGGGGCACAGGGAACATGTGAGGGGACTAGGACACGTGTGGGGACTGTGACACATGTGCAAGGGATGCTGAGCACATGTGGGACCAGGACATATGTGTGAGAGGGACAGAGAACATGTGTGTGGACTGTGACATGTGTGTAGAGGGGGGACAGAGCCGGGCCATGTGTAGGGGACAGGGACCATGTGTGGGG
>NW_008675482.1:1446-2460 GCF_000695815.1 Acanthisitta chloris
GAACATGTGTGTGGACTGTGACATGTGTGTAGAGGGGGGACAGGGCTGGGCCATGTGTAGGGGACAGGGAACATGTGTGTGGACTGTGACATGTGTGTAGAGGGGAGACAGGGCTGGGCCATGTGTAGGGGACAGGGAACACATGAGGGGACTATGACATGTGTGGAGGGGACCCTGAGAACATGTGGGACCAACACACACATGTGAGAGGGATAGGGAACATGTGTGGGGACCAGAGCACATGTGTTGGGGGGGACAGGGCCAGAACATATGTGTGGGGACCAGGACACGTGTGTGTGATACTGAGCACATGGGAGGGGCTATGGAACATGTGTGGGGACTGTGACATGTGTGTGGGGAACTGAGCACATGTGGGACCAGCACACACGTGTGGGGACCAGGACATGTGTGTAGAGGGGGAACAGAGCCAGGACATGTGTGGGGGACAGGGAACACGTGTGGGGACCAGGACATGTGTGTGGGGGACACTGGGCACATGTGGGACAAGCACACAAGTGTGGGGACCAGGACACGTGTGTAGAGTGGGCACAGAGCCAGGACATGTATGTGGGGACCAGGACACACGTGTAGAAAGGGAACAAGGCCAGGACACACGTGTAGGGGACAGGGCTGGGACACACGTGTGAGACAGACAGGGAACATGTGTGGGGACCAGGACACGGTGACACAAGATCCACATGTGACCCCACATATGACACATGTGACCCCACATGTGACCCAGGGACTGACCCAGGCCCCACACAAGTGACCCAGGACCCCACACATGTGCCACATGTGTCCCTCCCATGTCACATCTCACTCGGTGCCTGTATTCTCCCGTGATGCTCTGTGGTTGCCATGACAACACCTATGCACTGCTCTTGGGGGGGGTGGGGGGACCCTAACACACGTGTGTGCACCAGGACACCCCCAGGGACCCCCTGAGCCCCCCAGCCCCACACACGTGTCCCACACATGTCCCCACGTGCCGGGGGAGGCTGAGGGGCCCCAAAA
>NW_008675482.1:2483-2803 GCF_000695815.1 Acanthisitta chloris
ATGAGGCCACAGCCCCCCAGGGATGTGTCTGGGGGGTTGCACACGCGTGTGCAAGGCCCTGCTGCCCTCCCTGGGGCATGTCAGGGGGGTTGGGGGGTCGCACATGCGTGTGCAAGGAGGTCCTGGGGGGTTGGACCTTGCACAGCCTCTCCTTGCAAACTATACCCTCTGCTGCTGCCTGACCCCTCTTGCACACCCACCCCCTCAACTGGCTCCTTGCACACCTATACTCCCCTTGGACCCTCCTTGCACACTCACCCCCCAACTGGCTCCTTGCACACCTACACTCCCCTTGGACCCCCCTTGCACACTCACCCCCC
>NW_008675483.1:0-8197 GCF_000695815.1 Acanthisitta chloris
CATGGCCCCGCCGAGCCGGGCTGCGCTGCGGGATCACAGGAGCCCTTGGAACAGGACGTGGAGGGGGTGGTGAGGGGAGACAAGTAATTCTTTCGGTGACTCGCCTGCCCTATCTCATAAGCCCGGTGGGAAAAAAAGGCAGTCCCTCGGAATTATACGCATCCAGAGTCTGCGTCCCCTTCGCCGCGAGGGATGCTTCAGTGGTGCCGTTGGCTAGGTGGTCCACATGCTATTTTTCCTCTTGGTTTTCTTCCTTTTTTAAAAATATATTTCTGTAAAAGCTTTTATATGCAGGTAGCAATGACTCAGTGTTCTCAGAAAAAGATGCAAGGAGTAACAATTAAAAAAAAACAACCAAAAAGCAAAAAAAAAAAAAAACTTTTCCAAAGTTTGGTGCGAAATCCAAAAAAATGAAATCTTCTTCCTTAAGGTGTCCTGTTCTTAAAATGCTCCTTTTCTTCCTTATGCCCACTTTCTTTTTAATGAAAAGTTGCTAGTGTACATTGAATTTCTTCCCCTTACATTAGATTCTGGCTTGGGTGCCTTCTCGTTCCAAGTGTTGGCGGTTTCCTTGGTCGGGAGGTTTGCTTTGGGTTTGGAGACAGGTGAGAGCCAATGTTTTCTCTCTGGGCTGCGTGCGTGTGTGTGTGCGCTGAGCCTTGACAAGCCTCAGAGTGGAGCCGCCAGTGCTGCCTCCCGCACTCTGTTGCAACAAGAAAGAAAAAACAACGAAAAAAAGCAGAAAAGGGAAAATTGCAGGAGAAGCAAGTGAGCCGATGGGTCTTTATTTCAGTCTGCTGAGCTGCAAGAGAGACTAAACTGGCACTTGGGGCTGCTGCTGCTTATAAAGGAGAGGAGATGGGTGGAGCATAACTTGCCATCCTCCTCTTGGCTGGGTGTCAAGGCGAAAAATCTAGTGAGGGAGTAGCAGTCCATTGCTGACAAAATAAAAAGTGTGTTAATTTAGATGATAAATTAATTAAAAATGACTAATGCTGCAGTAACCTGTATAATGTGGCTTCAATATCGCGTGAGGAATGGGGACAGAAATTCCTGCCTCCTCGGCAAGAGATAAGACGAGAGGAGTTCCCGGCACGGTAGTTTGTTATTTTTTTTGGCCCCAGGTTCTCGCTGTTTCAGTCTGGAGCCCATTTCTCTAAGCTCCACTCGCCGCCTTCCCTGCCCTGCTACACCACTAGCTCCAGGGAGAGAGACAGCTTTAATATCTTACATCTCTTTGTGTGCAGAGAAAAAAAGGAAGCCAGAGAAATTTACACGTCGCTATAAGACAATCTGGTGTTGCTCGTGGCACCCGGAGGTATTTTGCTTCATGATTATCTCCACGATGTAATAAACATCTGAAGGGAAATTAAGCAAGCAGATATTTGCTGGGGGGGGCAGTAGGATGGGGAGGGGAAGGCTGCTAACAGGTGAGTTCAAGAAAGAGTCATATCCTATTGGAAAAACACCCGTACACACGCCCTCTCATGTGTGTGTGAGTGATCTCCCGGTGTGGAGTTCACACTCGCAAGGCACACTCCAGGCACAACCAGGAGGGGTTTCTGCACCATCTTTGTGCAGGCTCGTATCCACCGATACATTCCTGCACCGTCATGCACCGCAGGCACTCGGCAGGCGTTCGCTCTGAATCCCAAGCATCTTCCCTGCTTTTTCTATGCTACGCACATGCTTCTATTCGAGCCACTCGCATGCACAGCTACATGCAAATTTTGTCTCATTCACACATCCCTGGGCATCCATGTGTTCTCCTTCACTCTCCCCCTCTCTCTTCCTTTCTCACATACATACACCCACTGGCATAACAGTGGCCTCATCTCACAGCATCACACATGCTCCCTGAGACTATCTAGGTGCCTGGGAGTCTCATGCAGCCAACCCTCCCTAAAACACACGGTCTCGCACCAGCACTCACATATGCACCATCCGAAGTGTCCGGGAGTGAGGAGCAGCCACCAGAACTGAGCAGCAGGAAGCCCACCAAATGCTCCTCTGTAGCAGGCACCTGACAACACCTCCCAGCTTGGCTAGCTACACCCTCAAACCTGACTTTGTTCTCATGGATGTGGGTGCTGGTCAGGAAGTACAGGGACGCAAGGAAGACTGGGGATCCTTCATAGCCTGGCTCCTCTGCTTCTCCCATCACAGACACAGGTAGCTTAGACACAAAATGAAAAGTCTTACATTAGGGCAGCATGTCAAGGTGTTCTTGGGTCACAAGGGATGACCTCCCTTCACCTTGACCCAGCAGAAGAGGGGCAGATTTCCCCACAGGTGGGGAGTTGGTCAGAGCCATGTCAGCTCCAAAGCCCAGGCCATCTGAAGTGCATGAGTGCAGAGATAAGGAGTGTCCTGGGAGTCCCTCAAATCAAGTCTAAAGTGGCTTGGTCCCAATTTCAAAGCTCAAGGGGGAGGAAGTGGAAATGCAATGCATACCTTTGCTTGTTTCCACCGACAGAGACCTTAACAGGACTTTATCTTAGATGCTCCAGCCATGTTAACCCTGTCCCACCCCAAATTCCTCAGGACGCTCTTAGAATTCCCCTCATTCTCCATCCTGGCCTACCAGCAGCGTACCAGCCATTTCAAGTGATGACAATTTGGCTCTAACATCCCAGCAGGGTGGAGCTGCTACCCTAATGTCTACCTAGGTGCTGAACTCCTCCTGAAATCTGTCAGAGGGTTCAGAAAAAGGTTTTAAAAGGGGCTGGGTTCATCTCACCTTGATCCGGATGGCACTGGACAAAGAAACACTGTAGCCCTGGGCTTCTTGGTGGTTAGCAGGGAAAAAGCTGAGGACTTGAGATGGCCAAGCCAGCTTCTGGAAGAGCTTCTATCTGTGTAGAGGGAGCTGAGAGCAGCTAGGTCCTGAATGTCCATAACTCATCATGTATTTAAGGTTCAAGAGGGATCAGTGTGGCTCAGGTGCCTTTTGAGGATCTCTGCCTTCAGGTAAGCTGGCATGGCTCCACCACTTTCATGCCACCTGGTTCAAGCTGTGTAGGGGGTCCCCCACGCTGTAGTGGCTGCCTGGCCAGGACAGAACAGCCTGCACGTGGGAGGGCTGATCAAACTCCTCAGCAGGGAGAGATACTGCTGCTGGAGAGAAGGACTCAGCAGAAAGCTAGCAGGGACTACTGCAAATTTCTTGCTCAGGAGCAACAATAGCTGCTGCAGGGCCTGATTTGAGGTGGGGGGAAGGTATGTGAGGTCTGGGGTTTGATTTTTTTTAAATGTCCGGCTACATTACATGCTAACTGGGATTGAAACAGAGCTATTTATTTTCATTTTGATGATGTTGGGCAGTTTTTAGAAGCTCAACATCAGAAACAAAAAGCTAATCCCTGTTGAACCTCCAGACAGCAAGGAAGAGGATGTTTGGAATTTGACTAATCATCTACCTATGACCCTGCCTGGAAATAGAGCAAAGTGATATTCAAGCTGCTCAGGCTTCAGTCACTTTTCCTTACTCTTTCTGTTTGTAAGACAGGGGCAGATTTTTCTCTAGTGAGGTCTTTAGGCTCACTAAAGGCTGGGCCATTCTCACTGGCATTTAGTTCAATCAGGGTGCATGCACTGAAAGCTGCTGTGCTTGAGCCGTGCTCCTTTGATTCTCTCCTGTGAAATTAGCTTGACATTTGTTCCGCAGACCTCTAAATCTGATAGGGATGACTGGATGTTCCCCTCACTGGTCTGTGGGATGGGTGTGGAGGCCTGCAGGGCTATCAGTGTCCCAGATGTCACAGGACAAGAGTTTGAAACCACCATTGCATATGTTGGGAACATATTTCAAGGCTACATGAGGCAGCTGGATGGTAAAAATGTCCCATTAGAGCATTGCTACTTGACAAGGTCTAGTCGCAACTGTGCTGGTTGGCAATGGCCCTGCAAGCAAACTGCAACAAAAACAGGTATTCCCTAAGAACCTGCAGCAGGGTTTCTTATTAAAACACTTTCACCACCACTACAGCCCTCAAACCTGTGAACAGTTGAACTCATCTCCTTGGTTATTTTCCTATCGCTAGGGAGGAGAGCAACACATGTCCTAGGACAATAGGCAGTTTCTTGCTGCAAGGCTACTCTGCCTCATCTCGTGTTGGTGGAAAAAATGATCTGCTATCCACCATCCACAGTGGCATGATGTGAGGGGTCATATCTTCTTCTTTTTATTATTTTATTTATTGCAATTTTTTTTCAGAGAGGGGAGAGAATTGTGAAACAACAGGAAGAAAAACAGGGCTCACAATGGAAAGCAAGACTCAGTCTGAACAGCTGAGATGTCTCAGCCTCTCCATGATGAGTCCTATTTTGGAAAACAATCAATGGAAAGAAATTAGGAGGTGTTGACAGCCAACGTGTAGTCAGCCCGCCCACTCAAGGTATCTAACTTAGGTGTTGCTACTGCTCTGGTCTCTAAGTTCAGGAGAACGATGAGCAATCCCTACACCTACACCATGGGGCTGCCGCAGCCGTCAATGGAGGGGAGCAGGCGTGACACTGAAATCAAGCACTTAGAGTAAGTTTTACGTCTAGTTTACACCAGGAGACCTGTTCTGTGGGCGCATTAGTTTTACACCACATCGCCTGGTGGTGTGAGGTTTACCCTGACCCGAGTGATTAGCAGAAGGGTTACTGTACATGGCAGAACAGAGTTACTGTACATAGCTTACGCCGTGGTTTACACCATTTGCCCCAGAGGTTGCTGTTGTGGGAGCTGCTCGGACTTCCTAGTGATTAAGTTCAATCTAATGGAGGGAAATAAAGGAGGAAAGGAGAAGAGAGACTAAAGGGAATAGACAGAGACAGGCAGAGAGGCTGGTGTTTGTATTTGGTGCTGGAGAAAGGCAGAGCCTCAGGGTATCCAGGGATTGCATAATTTGCCTTCCTGCCCTTGGCACTGGCAGGGAAAATGCTTTCCAAGGATGAGTAAAACCCTGACAGAGACAGTAGCTGCAGGGGAAAGGGAAGGTGTCACCTGGTGAGCAGGCATTTGATGGGACCTGCCAAGCTTCATCTGGGAACCCCCCCTCTGCCTGTCTCTCCCCATCAGAGGGATTTCCCCAGCCCCTCAATCACCTCCTTCATCTCACCCATTCTTGGCAGAAACCTGGTGGAGAGGGGAGGATGGGGAAGGGGGACGAGTATGCAGACATGCAGAGGGCAGAGCACAGCCCCTGACAACAGCCGAGAGGGAGAGGGCTCATGCCAGCAGTGCCCTACTGCCCCATGCTTTGGGGTAAAGGAGAAGGCAAAGGCATTTCACATCTCTGAGGATGTGCAGCTCGAGCAGGATTCAAAGAGAGAAGGCAAAGCTGGGGGCACTGATTTCCCAGCCCTTTCCCATGTGCATACACGTTCCAACATCAGCTGGGGAGGAGGGGATGCAGCCTTCCCTGCTCATGCTGCCATACATTTCTTCAACCCCCCAACCCACAAGTTTAGGGTAGAAGGGAACAATTTCCTTACACTGGCAACCATCCATTATGTCTATGGATCTGTTCCCCACCCCACTCCCCTTCTCTTTCCTGTTTTGATGAAAGGAAAAAATGTTCTGCTTTCCTTCTTTATTTTTCCAGACTAGTGAATAGCACTCGAAAGGAATTTCTCTCCCTCCCCCCTTCCCCTCTCCTACTATAATAAATACATACGTATGTGTGTGAATACACCACACATCACAGGTCATCAGTTGTTTTTCAAAAGGCATATACTATTTTTGTTTCCAAATTGATTAGTTGGGCAGCAGTGCCCCTTTCCACTGACACCACCCCACACATTGCTTCTCTTGCCCTCACCCTCTGCCACTCACCATCTCCCCATCCTTTGCCCCTGGGTCCGCAGCGAGCGACGGTGGTGGTGGCAGCAGCGAGAAGGAAGCTTGCTGAGCTGGAGTAAAAATAGCCCCAGCAGTTACTCAGCTCAGAACGTAACATGACTCATGATGTGAAATGAAGATGAGGGTCGAAAACCAAAAGCAGGCAGCTGTCCCTGCCCCCCACACCTGCTATCACTGCTCACATCACAGAGCAAAACCCACTCTAAATGCTGCACATTGTGGGCCAAGGCATCGGCCAACTGAAAAGCCCCATGCACCCTACCTGCAAGAGCTGGTCCTCCTGCCTGTACCCATTTGGTTGTGCTGACATCAGCAGCAGGTGGGTTTGATGATGCTGCACCCATCTCTCAGCTCATTTACTTCCCCTGAGCCATGGGCCCTGAGCAAAGCTGGCATCCCATCGATACAGCGGGACAAAACACTCTGTGGCTCCTTGTACCAGCAGCTGGTTCACAATAGCATGAATGCAGCCAGGCACCATGGTTTGCCTGCACCCACCGTGGCCTGAGTCTGTGACTGGGGAGATGAGGGAGATCATGCCCACCTACAGCCTACCCTGTGCCCCATGCCCATCCCTGGGCAGGGTGCCCCCCATGCAGTGTGCAGGACACGCTGCTCCCCGGGGTGTGTGGGAGAGCAGCACGCCTGGCATGGCAGGAGGCAGGTTGCTGCTATCTGCTGGCCTGTGTAATAAAGGAGGGAGTTTAAAAATAGACTTTGAGCTGCAATGCCGGAAAGGCAGCGAGACGTATAGAGCGGGTGTGTATTTATCCTACACACCCTGTGCCAGACTCCCTGCTGGCATGGGGACCTGCCCCAAAGCAAAGGCACCGCTTGCTGGGCGCAGGTGCTCACCAAGGGGCCCTCGTGCCAGTCCTTACCACCGCCTTACCTGTGAATGGCAGTGAGTGTGAAGGGTTGAGGGGAGCCCTGAGCTCTGCCTCACAGGTACCAGATGCACACCCACCACCCCATCCCAAGGGCATTTCGAGTAGTGGTTCATGCACCTCTCACCCACGCCAGGCAAACACGATCTGTGGCTCCTCCGCCCCCTGTATACCCAGACAAAGTGGCATCTCTCAGGACAAAGCTTTTCAATAGATCCCCTGCCCTCTGCCCTCTCCCGAACAATAAGAAATCAAGGAATATTGTCCGAGCTGAATAAAAAGATCTAAATTTAGAGTGTCTGATGTGTTCTTGGTTTCCTGCCATGACTCCCCTCCTCCTCCCCGGCCTCCCTTTTCATTGCTTGCTTAGCCTTGTGCACAGAAAGGTTTCTGATGGGGTGAGATCACCACCAAGACCCTGTCTCCTCAGTGATGAGACAGAGGGGAATTCCAAGTTTGACTCTAGTCTCTGTTTTTGTAGGGCAAGGAGAAGGAGAGCACACTGGTTTTTTACTCACCAGTTTAGATGTGCAGAGAAGAGAGGGAAACCTAAGGTCAAGAGAGAGGAAACTTTCTCTCCCTCTTCAGCCTCCTCATGTCCTGACCCTGACATACCCCGAACACTGTCCATATGTTTCCATCTGATCATGGCATCCTCTTCTACAGCTCTGCCACGACAAGTCCTTGGAGCAGCATTGCCCCTGTTTTGTTCCAGCCCAGAAGCTCTGGCCTGTGGGACCCTCACTGCCCTCCCACTTTCCCCAAGCAGGTCTGGCCAGAAGCAAGAAGCTTAGAAAGAACAAACAGAGGCAGAAAAAAAGCCCGACACAACCAAAAAAAGCCAAGAGGAGAGGTAGAGGAGGGGTGTTATCCAGCAATGTACTCCTGATGTTTGAACAAGGGAGTCCCTTGGGTTTGTGCCTGATAAGTCTGGGTGTCAGGGGAATCTATTAATTTGTTTTCCTCTTTAAACAAAAAGGCCTTCCCATAACCACAGTGAGGAGGGAGCCAACACCTCTTGACAAACAGACATGTCTTAAGTGCACACATGGGAAGCCTTTCTGTCTTGTTCCTGGAGGGGAAAAAAGCCAAGACTGTGTGCATTGACCACATTGCTCAGTGTCAGTGGAAAGGGGAGCATGGGCCAGCAACATTTTCTGCACAGGGATGGACACCAGGAGCTAACTCAAGCTTGCCAGAGTGTCTGGAGGTGCAAAGGTCTTTCCAATAGCGGAATCCCTGTGGGTGGGCTGGGGGACTGACTCAAAAGCAAGGAAAACTTATCCCACCCTCCTTCAGCTTTGAACAGCATCTCCCAGGAGCCTCCTCCAACCCTCCTCAGCTTGGCTGCTGAGTCAGCGAGCAGGTGGAACAGGGAGAGATTTGAGGCCAGCCAGGCCCCCCTGCTTCGCTCTCTGTCCCTGGCTGCATAATCTGGCTGGGGGGAATGTGAGTCCTT
>NW_008675483.1:8213-32306 GCF_000695815.1 Acanthisitta chloris
CTTTTGCCATGAGTTTGGGGCCAAGCCCTTTAGAATGACAGCGTAGCAAGCATGCCTGAGCCATCGCTGCTGCAAGTGAAGGAAGAAGCAGCACTAGGTCCTTACAGGGAGGGATAGAGTGGCCACAGCCCCAAACAACATAGTGTGAGACAGCAGAGAAGCCAAGGGGGCTGGATCTGCTGGGGCAGAGGGGAATGACCCCCTCCTTCCCTCTCAGAAATGCTGAACAGCACATGGGGCTTAAGAAGCAGGAGGGAGAACTAGGACCCATTTTCTGGTGGAGAGTAAGTTTAACGCCCATTCCCGACTCAGAGGAATTGGCAGTGCTGGAGGTTGGGGAATGGAAAAGTTCAGGTCTCCTGTTCCATGTGCAGCTGCTGCCAGAAAGCATCAGGCTAATGGATGCAGCAGGGTGGGAAGGGAAAAACCAGCATCAAGGCCACTGATGACAACACGCCAGGAGTGACCCAGCTTAGGTGTGACTGTGCTGATCCAGGTACAGTCCCTCAGTACCTCAGTGGATACAGAGGTGTGACTGGGGATGAAGCAACCTACAAAGTGGGTGTAGAGTCTACCTAGGGAAAGCAGTCAGTAAGCCAGGACAGCAGGAGACAGGAACAGCACAGCTGGAGTTAAACAGAGCATGCTATCAAGGTATGTTCTCACACCTTGTGGAGGTCTGGCCTCAATGCATGGCTTCTTGTAAAATGCCCTGGCTGCTGTGGGTTGGATGACACACCACAGGGACACGGAACTGTGTCAGGGCACAAAACTGGTTTCGGGTCACAGTGTGGGGACAGGGAACTAGGAACCAGGTAGGGATGATAACTTGGAAGCAGTGCAGGGACATGATTCTGCTTCAGAGATACAGACATGAAGAAAGGATCCCAGAGGCAGGCAGATGTGGGGAGGGGTGCCAAGCCCCCACAGCACGGAGAGCAGGCAGTGGGAGGTGGCACAGGAAAGCCAGTTCTGAAAAGCCACAGGGACAGAAAAAGGCATGCAGTAGTGCCCTAAGGTTTCTGGGGAAGCAGTGGGATGCAAGATCCGTGGCATTCATCCGAGGAGAAAGTATGGGGCCTGGTCGTGCACAGCCCCAGGACACAGGCTCCATCGTGCACAGCTCAGGACTGAGGAGACTTCAGCTCAAGGCCAGCGAGCAGCAAGCTGCCCCACACAGGCCCAGGGCCAAGCACACTCCCAGTGAAGTCCCACAGGTGATCAGCACTGCCAGGGTGATGACTGGGACAGATTCTAGTCACAGCCTTAGACAAGGCAAGGTCCGGTCAGGAGCAGCAGGAGGCAGGGCTGGAGACAAGGCTGCAGCATAGGTCCAAAGTGCATCCTGGAGACAAACTACCACCAGCTAAGGTCTGGAGTTCATTTCACCAAGCACACTCCCAGTGAAGTCCCACAGGTGATCAGCACTGCCAGGGTGATGACTGGGACAGATTCTAGTCACAGCCTTAGACAAGGCAAGGTCCGGTCAGGAGCAGCAGGAGGCAGGGCTGGAGACAAGGCTGCAGCATAGGTCCAAAGTGCATCCTGGAGACAAACTACCACCAGCTAAGGTCTGGAGTTCATTTCAAACAACCAGTCTAGAAACCAGGACATCTGGGGACAAGGCCAGGCACAGATACACATACAACATAGCTCGGGCCAGGAGCAGGTGCCTGGATGTGAGCTTAAATGGAACTTAAATTGGGTGGTGGTCCTAGGTGAGCCTAGGTGAGACCATTTAGCCCCACCAATGTGCTCAGGGCACTGCCAAGAATTAGCCATCCCTATGGCAGGATATTCCCAGTTCTTTAGGGTGTGGGGCCTGTAAATCCGTCCCTGGTGAGGCTCACCATCTGGGCAGGGTGTTGATTACCTAAAGCAGCCAGAGGGAAGAGAGGCTCTAAAGCCAAGACACAACTGAGCAACACGTAGTCAACCTGAGCTATCCTTGTCCGGCCTCATCCTTCTTTCACTCGCTCTCCCTTACCCTCTGGAATGACAATGCAAGATATTGCCTCCATCTCTGCAACCTTTGCCAAGAAACTTTTATTTTTAAATTCACAAACAATGACCTAGCAGCTGCTCCGAGGCTTTTTTTTTCCTTGCTAACAGAGTGGAAATTATATATATATTTAATTAGCTCATCGAAGCTAAATTTCCCTTCCCACCATTCTTCCTTAAAGGCAGATGTAAAATGACCCCCGACTCCAATCTCTATTGAAGGGGGTGTGACCCCTTGCCATCTAACAGAATTTTCCAGAAAGCCAGTTTCTCCCATCCTGCCTCTTTGCTTTGTCCAATTGTTGGTATAGGGAGCCAAGAGTTTAAAATGCCATTTTGGCTGCCTCTCCATTATCTTGGGCAGACGGAGGGCTGAGATACCTAAGAGAATGGGAAAAATCCTGATAAAGGAGTGTGGTACAGATATACCCTCACGTCTTGCAGGCCCTTGGACCCAGCTGGGATCCAAAGATTCTTTCTTATTGTTAAAAAAACCAAAACTATTTTCTTTTAAATACCAGCCATCTCAAGTTCTGGCTGGACTTGAAGTAAAGCTCAGCCTGCAGGTCTTTACCTTCTGCACTCAAATGTTAGCCCTTCCCCATGCACTGGCCATGTGCTGTTCCAGGGCAACTCTCCTGACCTCATGCAGGGTGAATGGGGCCTGTGAGCTTCCCATAGCCTTGCACTGACTGGACAGAATCATAGAATCATAGAATTTATGGGTTGGAATGAACCTTACAGATCATCTAGTCCCAACCCCCTGCCCTGGGCACGGCCACCTCCTCACTAGATGAGTTTGCTCAAGGTCTCATCCAGCCTGGCCTTGAACACTGCCAGGGTTGGGGCAGCCACAGCCTCCCTGGGCAACCTGTGCCGGTGTCTCACCACTCTTATAGTAAAAACCTTTTTTCTCACATCCAACCTAAACTTTCCCTCCTTCAGTTTGAACCCATTACCCCTTGTCCTATCACTGCAGTTCCTAACACAGAGTCCCTCTGCAGCTCCCTCCTAGGCCCTTCAGATCTTGAAAAGTTGTTCTGAGGTCTCCAAGCAGTCTTCTGTCCTCCAGGCTAAACAGCCCAAACTTTCTCAGCCTGTCTTCATAGGGGAGATGCTCCTGTCCTCTTATCAAATTTGTGGCCCTTCTCTGGACTTGCTCCAACAGTTCCATGTCCTTCTTATGCTGAGGACACCAGAACTGCACGCAGTATTCCAGGTGGGGTCTCACAAGAGCAGGGGAGAAGAAGAGAGAGCTGCCCTCACCCCTTGCTCACACCATGCTGCAAGCAGCGCTGCCAGTGCCAACAGAGAACCGTGGTCACTGTATTAGGATTGCTTAACACAGTGCCTGCATTCAACCACCTGAGGCACGGCAAGGGGACAGAGTCTTTTGTTCACTCCTCCAAAAATTCTATTGAAACATGTAAAACATGATATTTTCTTCATGTTCCCCCTGAAGAGATTTCCTGAAGGCACTGATTTTCTTCCCCTGTCCCCCTTTTCTAAGGAAAGGGTCTGATTGCCCTGGTCCCTAAAGTCCAGAAGTGACAAAGGAGCACACAACCCTTTTTTTTATCACTCTTGCCAACCTGCACAGATATTTGTGTGAGCAGTGGGAGACAGAACTCATCGTACACACATCCTGTACAACCACTGCTCCCTGGTTTGGGAAGAGTCTTGTGCTCCAAGATTCAGCAAGACCTCATCCTTTCCACTGAAGCAGCCAACAAGGCATACCTGAAACATCATTTTGGTACCTTTGCTACATCTCAATCTTTGTGCCATCCTTCTTCTCATTCTCTCCCCTCCCTCCTTCCTTCCCCTCAGTTCTTTATGACCTGGATCTGGACTTGTCTTAACTAAGCAGAAAATAATAGCATGGTGGATGCTTCTGGTATGCTTGGCTGCCACAGTGACCTGGACTTGACTCCAAGTCACTGATGGTGTTCGGCTCTTGCTTTGAGAGGTGTCCTACAGGACTCAGGGATGGAGAGTCTCTGGATGCATCTGCTGTGAGTTAGACCCCACCAGACACTCCAGCCTCCCAAGTTAATCTGCTTGGCATAGGTCTAGGACAGGACATGCCAGAAAGGCTGTTTTGGACCTGGCAGTGACCAGCAAGTCTGAGTTTCTCTGCACTGCTGTGGCCCCATACTGGGTATGCCTAAAGGTTTGGGAGTTGTTTGATCACTGCCTTAATCTCCTTCAATGTCTGAGCCACAATAGAAGGTCAAGTCAGACGTAAAGGCTGTCTCCTGCTGCAGCTCCAGAGTGACTGCGAATAGGTCAGACTTATCTCAAGAAAACACGGCTCTAGGAATGGCACAGCCCCTCTTGTCAACCTGTCTGGCCTCTCCTTCTTCTTCCCTCTTGCTTGCTCCCAGCACGACTTTCTGCGGGCTGCCAGGGCCACAGGAATCTCAGCAATGCCCATCACACAAAGCCCTCTCCAGTGACAATAGCTTCTTCCTTCCTTCCTTCCTTCCCTCGTTCCTCCTTCCACATCTGCAGCTCTCACACATTCCCAAAGTTGCTCCCAGAGCTTTCCAGAAGCTCCTGAGCAAAACCCCTCTCCTGCCCTCTTCCCCCAGCAAGGCTGGCCCCAGCCATACAGGGCAGCCAGGAGGGTGCTTTTGGGAAGGAGAGGTGTCCCCATGCTGCAGCCCTGCTTGGGAACAGACTATTTACATCTCTGTCTGTGACTGAGGGTGTGGTTTCAAAATTGGCACGAGTCGCTTGGAAAAATGTTTCTGGAGAAAGCAGCTCTCCTGCCTTCTCCTGTCTCCCTCCAGCTGTGCATTCTCTCTTTTTTTTTTTTCCCCAGTTCATTCATTTTGCTGGGATCATCTTCAGCCTGATCAGCTCCAACTTGCCACCCTGCCACCTGCTCTCTTGTGCTGACATAGAGAGGCATGGCCAGGTTGGAAGCACCAGCCCTTTTGCTGACAGTAGAAGCTAAGACCAGCAGAAACCAGTCCTAAAACCACTCGCTTCCAGTTCCCTCTCTCTTAGTGCTGGGGTGTATCCACAGCTATGTGGGATATATGTATCTATGGCTCTGCCTCCAAGCCGGAGATGTTCAACACATCTCCTGAAGGCGACATAAGTGTGTGCAGGGAGATTTTTGCCATATAATTTCTTGCATGGGAATAGATGCTGTGCGAATGGCCTGGAGGTTCTCTATGGACTCAAATGTGTCCCCATATCCATGCCTGTGGGATGCACAGCTTTGCCTTTTCCTTGCCCACATGGAGTTGGATGAGCCTGGGGTTGGGAGCCAAACCCACATGAGCTACTCTGTTCTTCTGGGACTCAGCTGAGGGAAGGGAGTCTGGAAGAAGCAGCAGGGTTGTTAAAACCCACTGTGTTCTCCCCCTCCTCCTCAGCCTGTTTCCTGACACAATTCGTATATAGGACAAGTTTCTGTTGCAATCAACTGTTAGGTTAATGAAACCCTGAATTAACCCCCCTTTTCTCCCACCTCTTCAGGGAAACTGTCTCAGCAGGCAAAGCAAATCCTGGGTATCTGTTCTCCACTCTCAGGGAGGTACATTCCCAAGGACATGTGTGGGAACTCAGGCTGGAGTGGCCTGAGGGTCAAGGAGCAGTTGATACAGACCTCTAAACCCCACTGCACATATGTGCTCTAGGACAATCACCACTCTCACAGAGGATGGTGGGAAGAGAGGGAGGGAGAGGTGGGGTTATGTAATTGGGATTCCTTCATCCAACAGACAGCAACACCCCAGGGTAGCAGCAGATAATGGGGCAGTGTCCTGAGAGCTTTCAGGCATTGCCAGCAAGGTGTTTGCTGGCCCTGGACAGGCTGATTCGCCAGTGGTCTGAAGGGTGACCTGGCTGACTGGCTTGGAATAAATCACTGGATTTGGAGAGAGGATGCTCCCTCCCTTTGGAAGCTTTTCTACCCAGGAACAGAGATAGTGCAGGGGCACTCCAGCTGCTGGCTGAGCAAGGGGTGGTGAACAACTTTTAAAACCTGCCAGTGCCGGACTAATCAGTGCATTTTTCCAATGTGGTGCCTTTCCTTATTTGAGGTTTGTTCTGAGGTTTCTTTCTGACTCTACATGTTTCTAGAGACATTTTTCACCTTTATCACTGATGGAAATAAACAATCTAAACACTTCAGTGCAGTAATACTATGTATTTGTGTTCTTCCTTCTTCTTCTGGATTGAGAGGTTGCAGTTTAGCTTATGGCGGGTCTAGAAGAGTCCTTCCCTCTGCCTTTGATGTTAAAGAAAGCTTCCCCCTCATTTGCACCTTTACTGTATGCCAGATCTGGAGTGATGGTGACCTCCTTCTGCTGAGAGACTGGGCTTGTTGGGAGCTGGCAGCAACGAGGTGTTCTCTGGTCCTGTTTTAGCTTCAGGCAGGGATGCAGCAATGGGTTCTGAATCATAAAGACCTGTGATTTTTACCGAGAGGTGGTGCTGGGTAGAAATGCCAAACTTGGACTGATGTTTCTGTAAAAGTGTGGGCAAGCTGGAAAGGGCTTGGGAGAGGGACCATGAATTATACAGAACAGATCCTTTAGTCCTGTCTGGCACTAGCAATATAGCAACAATGGTAATATTCATCATCATCATAGCATTCAGATATCAATTTCCATCTTGCAATTTCTGTGTGCACTGACTCATTTATTTTCCCTGGTGAGACAGGGAGGAATTGTTAGCCCATGGCAGATGTGGGGAAGCAGACATCCCAGGCCCTGAAGAGAGGGCCAGTACTGGGGTTTAGTTGACAAATTGGTCCCTGCCTTCTAGTTCCACATCCACAAGACTCTGTGTGGAAAGTGTCTACTAAGAGACAACAGCAACAAAGGACTTGATGAATCAAAGTATCCATCTATCCAAAACTACTTGAGATGGTTTTTTTCCCCTAGCAAAGCTGTTACGGTGCGTGGGCACATGGGAAGGTATTTACCACAACTGTAAGCTCCTAAAGTCATGTTATGGGCTTTAATTTCCAGTGCTGAGGTTCTGGCACCTTGCACTGGGACTAAATGGGCTAAGAAGCGTTTCTAACCAACAGAGCCACCCATGTGATGCATGAGCCACCAAGTGCAATGAAAGGCAGGCTCGTGGCTAAAGCCTTTTTCCCAGGCCAGCCTCCCCCACTCCCAGCTGTGCTGGGCAGGACCCTCTTTGCAGCAATGGGACCGTTGCGTCTGCAGCTCCGTGTCATCGCTGGCCGTGCCTGCACAGAGTCAATAGCAGCCATTGTCCTGGGGAAAGGTCACCCAAGCCAGGCACGCAGATTGCAGCGAGCGTGGAGGCTGCTGCTGGAACAACTGAGCATGGGAAAGGGAAACTGGGGCAGAGGGTAAAGGGGGATGAGGGGATGAAAGAGGCAAGGATATTGCAGAAGGTCTGAGTTGCCTCCTGCTTGGGGGAGGTTTTGTGTCTGCACACAGTGAGGAACTGGCCAATTTCCACAGAGTTAAGCTTGTATTTGTGTGGGCAGCACCTGGACCCTTGTTGGGAAACATCTAACATCAGAAAGCTCAAGGCTTTTGTAGGCAATCTGGTTTTCCCATAACTGGCTGTGCTTTTCTTTTCTTCCCATCCTGAACGCACCGCTCACACAGCTTTAATGACTTTAGCACCACACCTACAACCGACATCACCTAGTCTCCTCTTACACGTCTCAGTCCCCAGACAAGTGCTGTGATTTACTATGTCTGACATCATGCTGTGCCACATAATAAAGGAATTTCCTCTGCACAAGATCCCACCATCTTTATCGACCCAATGAGGTGCTACATTCGCAGTGCAAGGATTTTCATGTCTGTTGGGCAAGACCTTCGCTCCCTGGCCTGTTAACATTGGGTCATTTTGTGCTTCTTACTGAAGGTTCACAAAGAAGTGAGGCTGGAGCCATTCTGGCAGTCATTTCCTTTCCCCTCATCCTGACTCTCTGGAAAACACACTGGAATTTCAGTAACAAATATTCCTCCAATTTCATGATCAGATGTCTGGGTCATGAGTCCCACCCTGGTTTCTGTAGCACAGGGTTCACCAGCCCAGGGTGGGTGTCTGCAAGGATATCCATGAAACTACTCACAAAGTCACAGCAATTGCCAACATTTTTTCCTAATCTATTCACAGTTCTGTAGGGCTTTAGTCAATGCCCTGGAAGCATATGCCATTGGGTGATCATCTTGCATTTGAATAGCTGCTAATCTCTGTAAATTTGCATCCACCGGGTTTTTTTAGCCTCCTCGTTAATCTCAGGGCATTTGGTTTTGGGGTTTCTGTAACAAGCATTTTTTAATTTTCAGAAGCAGTTCTCATTATCAGAGGGATCACCCTGGGACAACCATTCTCCAGGGAGAATAGAATGGAGATAAATTAGAGATGCATTTTATTTTAATTCTTTTAACATGCCCAGGATGAGCTGGAAGGTGGGCAGGGCAGCAGGGGAGAAAGAAAAGTGAGAACTGTTTGCCCCTGGGTACCTCTTGAGAGAGGCCTGGCTCATTACATTATGAGACATCCTCATTTAGGAAAGATCACAGACCTGGGTTTTGCCCCAGACCCTGTGGAACCTCACTGTGCCCCTGGATATGTCTGCAGATCTCCAGGAGGCTCCTCTGTTTTGGGATCCTTTTTCACAAACTATTGCCTCCCAACATTCTCCATATCCTTCCTCTACAAGCCAGAGGAATAAGGAATTAGGAGGGAAGGCAGAGCTACTCTTCCAAGCTCTGCCTGCAGAAGGAGGTCCACCAAAGTGACCCCAGGAGAGCAGAGCTCTTGGCTTGCACAGAGCTGGTAAATCCTCCAGAGCCTGACTTCCCCTGGCTAAACCTGCTGGAACCTGCCCTAGTGCTCTGCCAGGCTTCTGTGCATTGGCACCATCTCCTCTTCAACGAAAAAATCAGGGGACTTTCCCAGGCATTCTCCTTCAGCAGTACCAAAATGAGACAGCTCTGAGAATGGACTGTTCTCAGCTATGAGTATCCTCTGCCTTCACCAGGCTTGGCTCTGCAAGGGGCCTTGGTGGCTGTTGGCATTTGGGTCAGAGTCCCTCTCTTTGGCCAATTTCTTCTTCAGACTCCAGTTATGATTTCTGATCAATTTTATTCCAAATCAGCATGTCAGCCACAGGTGTTTCTAAACTCTCAAGACCTTCAGAGACATGTTTCTGTGAGAGACCCCAGTTACCAAGAGAAGGAAGGGTCCTTGCAGCCTCCGACATGAGAAAACAGAATGGAAATACTTGCACTTTCACAGACTTTGGCTCTAGAAAGATTTTGTCCCTCATCTCTGTGCTGAACAAACCCTTTTATTTTGATTGCTTTATGACCACTTCTTCAGAGGTTTGCCTGTGCTACCTAAAATCCCCGAAGCCCTGTCAGAAAAGGACAAAATTTAAGCCAAATCAAGCATTTTCTTCAATAATCCTGGGATCCTGTTGCTAAAATGAAGTGGTTTAGAGCCATTTGAGATGTGTTAGGGTGTCTGAGACACATGAAGGGGGCTGGCAGATCTGCCATGGAACTTACTGGAGACCAAGACCCCTCTGGAGAAGCAGCTGGAGGTCAGGCAGGATACACTACTGCATCTAAAATGAAACTGGATACCAACATTTGGGCAACTGCATTGAACAAGAGCTGAGCGAGTTGTGAGTGCATCCACAACTCAAGTGAAACAACCTCAGGATGAAAAAAAATCTGAGAGCTGAAAAAACGTGGCACTACCAAGCCTTACAAGCACCCTGTCTTCTCTGCCAAATCAAATCTGGTTCTTGCACTAACACTGAATCGAGCTGCTTGTCAGATCTGCTACAAAATAATTTCATCCCCGCTCAGGCTGGCCATCTGTTCACTCTTTGGATTCACATGATTTTATGCCATAGCTCTGTAACCTGATGATCAATAGCTTCACCACTTCTGGCAGCTGGCATGCTGCATAAAATCTTTCCCAAGTGTTCTTCTTATAGGGATGGCTGGAAGGAGCCTTGAGATTTCACAATGATGTTGTCCAGCATTTTTTTCCTGCTGCTGCCAGAATGGAGCATGGATCTCCTTCACCTCTGCCTTTCCTGCATACAGTGTCACAGACTATTTCAGCTCTTCTGCATGCCCTGAGGACCTCACAGCTATAGGGGCATCCAACCACCTGCTGCTGCCTCCTCCCATCCTCAGCCAGCAAGCTCGACCTGCTCTGCTTCTGCCAGAGGTTTAATTGACTTTGGTCACAGTGTAAGCACGCTGAGACTCACTGCAGGGCTGATAAGAGCCTGAGTTTTATTTCTCAGCCTCAATTATGTGTCGCTGATCAAGTTTGCAGTGAACTATATCACTGTCGTGTGGCTGGGGCCAGCATGCGTTGTCTGTGTTAGCTACTCAGCTGAGCACGTGCTGGGACTGGCACAAACCCATGGTACTCCCAAAGCACAGCAAATGTCTCTATTGCCTGGGGAACTGCTGGTGTGGTTGATGAGGGGTGCAAAACCCAAAGTCACTGTGGTGGACACTCAGGTGAGGGCAGAGTTGCAGACACGGCAGGGAGTATGTCCCTACAAGTGTCTGGTGAGGTGCAGGGCTGGAGCCCCCACCACATCCCCGTATGTCTGGGGGTAGGGGAGGAGAGGCCCCCTGAGGAACAACAGAGCATTGAGCTGCTGCCCTATCTCTCCAGGGCAAGGGAAGCGGAAAGGTGATAAGAGCACTCTCAGATGAGGAATTCCTTCTCACTTTCCCCTTTCTGTTTGCCTTTCATCAGAGATAACATGAGTCTCTTACTGTGGCAGCTCACTGGGATGCTGAGCTGCCTGCAGAAGGGGCAGTCACAGCCACCCCTGCCCCTGACCCCTGGGCACATGCCCATGCCTGTCACCATCTCTGGTGGGCTCCCACAGGAGCAGCCCAGCTATGGCCCCCTCATTCTGACCCATGTCCTCGGGTCCCCTTGCATGACATCCCATTGATTAACATCAGTAGCTGTAACCTGAGGCACAATTCGGAAAAGTGGAGTAAGATTATGGGTGGTAAAGCCAAGGCTGATAAAGATGGCAGAATATTTGGGTAGCGTTTCACTGCGGCATTACCTTCCTGAGAGGGAGCAGAGAGCATCTGGATGCCTGCCCACACTGTCTCCAGCCTGGGCTGTGCAGGCTTTGCATAGCCAGGCCATGTTCTTAATTCTCAGAGCCCCTGAGTCCATCTCCTGCCTCCACAGATGTGATGCGTTTGAAATGAGCAGAGCTCTGGGAAGAGAGAGACACAAAGGAGCAACACTACCAAACCACAAGTCCCTTCTGCAACTATCTGAACAAACTCCAGAAGGGGAGGCTGATTTCCAGCTGTCTTTTCTAAGTCCAAAGACAACCACTCTGACTGCTTAGACCTTGTCCCCTGCATGACACAGCCTAGAAAATCTCGCTTGCCAGGCCTTTAGCCCAGCCCATGTTTTGGGGACTGTGATGCCTCCAGAGGACTGATCTTAGTGATGTGGCACAGTGAGTGAGGTACAAGTGTGTTATGAGCTCTCTGGGAAGCAGGAAGAAGACAGAAGAGTTGCAAGTGGTCAGACCCAGTAAGGCTCAGACCATTGCCAGTTTTCTCAAAGAGGTTCAGCTGCACAGTGCTCAGCAATCCTAGAGCAAGACTGGGCTTGCTTCCTCAGCAGATACAACTGGCAAACAATTTGGCTGGAGACTTGGGCTGTGGTGGTGCCCCAGCTCCACACCTTCCTGCCTATGCCCCCTTGACAACTGCAGGAGATTGGTCATTTACTCTGGCAGTTCAAGAGGAATAACTTGCCAACACTTCAAAGTGGGCACAGACATCCAGGCCAGGGTCTACACATTGGTGTGAAGGAGAAAAGGATGGATGATGAAGCAAGAAGACCAAAGCATGGAGCTGGTGTTTTGTCCTTGGCCTGGGCACAAACCATTGGAGCAGGAGAGGGATCCTTGCTCTGTCCAGAGGAAGCTCTGAGTATGTCCCTTTGGTGCTGGGAAAGACCACAGCTGGAGTTCAGTCCTTTTAGGATGGACCTTTAAGCACAGCTTCTGGTGATATAGGTGACTCAGATTTCTCTGTCTCCTGGGTTCACCAGTCCCTGTTACTCAGTGATGGGCAATGCCCAGTCCCCTGTGGTGCTGCAGCTGGCACACATATGCCAGGATGCCCAGGAATGGGCTTCTGGTCCCTCAGCCATCCTGGCCGCTGATTCATTCCCAGTCCTTGCCAAAGGGAAGGCTGAGGAGAACACGGGAAGGGGGTGACTCATCCTTAAAGCCCAGGTGGCTGCCCTAGCTGAGGGACACCTGAGGGTTTCCGGCGTGGCAGGAAAGCGGTAGGAAGGGCAAATATTCCCAGAGAAGCCATGCAGAATAACTGCAGGAGAACAAGGGTTTCCCTGCTGCATTGTGTGCCTCTGCATCTGGGAATCTCATCAAGCCCACGCAGCAGAGTGAGCTCATAGCCAGGGTGGGAAGGCAAACCCACAGGCTTTGTCCGCCCTGAAGTCCTCTCCAGCCATTCTTTTGGCTCCCTGTTGTGCTGGTAACTAATGTGTGGCATTGCCCCAACCCAGTCATGGTGGACTGAGGAGATAGGATGGTCCTTCAGCAAGCATGTTCTTGAAGGTGCAGGCATACCTTCAACAGGATCAGTCACCTCCCTGCCACAGCACACCTCTGTGCCAACACCTCCAGAGACCAAATGCTCAGGGGAAGGGGGAAGACACATCACCTGGGAGAGCAGCAAGAAGGAAGGAGGCAGAAAAAGGCATGGATGAGGGCAGTGGAGGTGGTGGTGCAGATGAAGGAAGCTGGAGCCAGCCAGGGATAGCTAGGGGCTGGGTTTTGGAGAAGTAGATGAGATGGAGGTGGAAGCACTACTAATGAATACTGTATTCGACCCGGCAATTGAGATAGATCGTAGAGCAAGATAAGAGGTCATGGAAAGTGTATTACAAGCCCTGCATTGCTTTTATTCACTGGAGACTGTTGGAAAAACAAGCAGGAAGGCAGCACAATGGGTCCCAGCTACAGACATCTCAGCACACATTTGAAAGACAATGGAGAAAACTATTAACTCCAAGAGTCCTCTATCCTGTCTCCAGCAAGATGCATGCCTTGTTTTGCCTGGATAGGAACTAGGGATCAAACAGACAATGCCAATTAAAAAAAAAACAAACTTGTAGAAATTTCTTCAGGGGAAAAAGGGGGCTGGGGAGAGGTGACAGACGATGCAGCTGCCAGGATTAAGCACAGCCTGAGTAAGGGCCTTCAGCAGATGCTGACTTGCAAGGGAGAACAGGTTTGCCCATGGCCTGTCCCAGTGCTGTGGGATCTCTTTGTCCTAGACACGGGGTATGTTGTTTTGAGGATGTGGTCTGGCTACTAGTTCCCACCATCCCAGGGGCTGATGGCCAGCCAGGCCTGCAGAATGGTCCCACCTGGCCCCAGAGGGGTTCAGGCACTGGGGAACAGCAATGGGAGTGCTCGGGACCTGCAGCCTCTCTTTTTGCTCTGTCACTTGGCCTTGGCTGAAAGGACAAGGTCAGGAGCATCCTTGCTTCAGTTCTCTACTAAGGTCTTTCCAGGAGGGAAATTTGCAGCCTGTCACCTGTCTTAATTAGATTATCTAATTAAATTGTTCTTCTATCAGTGTTCCTCTTTCCATTAACAGATGGTGGGTTCCTTTCCCAGGAACCAGTAAAGCTCTGCATCTCTCCTGGTGTTCTGCCACGTTCTCACTCATGACCACAACCGCTCCTCTTTGGATAACCATTGGCATTTCATAGGGCTCTACTGAGGATTTTAAAGTTCAAACAGTCACATTTGTCCATTGGGTAACTGGAGGGACCCCAAAGGGCTGTACCACCTTCCCTGCATGAGGTGACTTGAGTCCTTCAGCTGTGACTTTTCTGCTAGACAGAGGCAGGTGAAGATGAGTGGGCATGGCCTCTCAGGACTTCTGATTTCCAAGCTGGCAGGGCTTCCCTACCCCTCCCTGGGAAAGCACTGCTGGGGTTCACAGCTGACTTGAGCAGTGGCAAACTCCCATCAGATGGGCAATTGAATTGGGCAGGCTAATGTGCTTGTAAGGTCCCTCAAAGATGAGAAGGGCAGACCTTTCTTGTGATGTTCAGCATGATGTTTAGGCTGGGCTCTTCCTTCTCCTGCTGCTGCAGCACCAACCTGTTTGCCCTTCCAAACCTCCAAAAGAGCATCACATTGTGCTTGTGGTCTCTCCCAAATCAGCAATCTTGTCACTCTGCCACTACACCACTCTCTTCTCAGTCTTGACCCTCATGTATCTTGCTTGGACTTAGAAGGTTTCACTTGCTGCTTCTCATGTCAAAATGAAAAAAATGTGAGGCAGGGAGAAAGAAGGGCTATAGTCAGAGGAAGGCTAGGAAAAATGATGGATTTGGGAAGAGGCATGGGGCAACCCTTCCTGGCAACACCTGCTGCAAGATACCATCCTCACCACTGCTCTCCCTGGAGCCCCGGGGAGGAACTGTCACATCTTGGCTCTGGAGGAGAGGGAATATCTTTAACATCGCTTCTTAAGGTATTTTGGCCAAGCATCTGGTCCCCTCTTCCTCTCCCTGAGTTCCTGTCCTCTGCAATGAGCAGTGACCTCACCTCGCACAACAGGTTATTGAATTCAGAGATATGAGACCTCCACATGGTCCCTTCTGGGCCAGTTGGCTACTTGATTCATTTCCTAAGTCTAGAAATAACCTGTTATTTCAGAAGATCCTTCCCAGTCTTGAAATTAGCCTCCTCCAGAGTGCAATGTTTGCTGCTTTGACTCATACCTGCCCCAACCTGGAAGGTCTCAGCCCCTGATTTAACCATGGGTTGATGGGGTGCTATGCGGATGCAAAAAACTGGAGAGTTGGTGGTTGAACAGATCCTTCCTGGAGGAAAAGCAAAGCTTTTCACAGGGTGGGGAGGTTTTGCCACTCCCTACCTTCCCAGCTCCACCCGGTGTACCTCAGCAATCCATTTCCATTGCCTTCTATCCCTCAAGCTTGCTGTTGGGGACACCTCTGTGCCTGGAAATACTCTGGGCATCTACTCCCTTGCCAGCATGGCCCCTGAAAGAGAAGCCTTCCCTGATCCAAAAACATCCCTGCTCTAACCTCCCTTCAGAACATACTGATCTCCCCTTCTTCTGCATGGCCTTCCACACTTCTCTTCCCACCCATCCTCCTGGACATACACAACAATCCCAGCTCTGTTAGGCAGTAAATGTGCCTCCATCCCTGCTCTGAGACACACTAGCCCCTCACTGTATGCTCTTCTCTGAGAGCACCTCAGCTTCATGATTCCCAGCCCTCCAGAGCTTAACAGCCTCACCCCTCCTCCACCACTTGCCCCAGGAAACATTGTTCAATACGAAGAGCAGCAGTGCTGGATCCTGTTTCCAGATCGGCATTTATCTCATGCTGGGCTCCATCTCTCAGTATCCAACACACATCCTTAAACCTTTTGTGTTCTGCATAAACATCTTTGCCCAGATCTTCTAAAGGGCTGGGCAAGAGAGGAAGCAGTAGTCTACAAAGAGCATGAAACCTTTGTGTCATAGTCTTATCCCCTCATCCCTCACGGATGCTGAGAAGTCTGGCTGTGCAACACTGCATGAGGCAGGGGCAGCACAGGGAGCAACCCAAGATATGGAGAATCAGAATGTGCTGTTAAAGGCCAACATGTGTCACTGGTAGAGCCTCAACTTCCTTCTTCCTGAGCCCCCCAATTTCCCACCTGGGTCCCACAAAGAATCCTACAAGACACCCCACACCTGCAGTATCCTCCCTGTAACTGAAATCTCATGAACCACCCACACACCATGGCTTTTCCTGCCTTCCCAGGTGGGCAGAGCCCTGTAACCAAGCCCTGCCTGTCTGACAGAGCCAGGCTTCTGGGTCTATGTACAGGGAGTGAATGTGGACCATCCAGAAGGAATAGCAGGTGTGGATAAATTTGGAGCATAAGGAGGAGGAAAAGGACTTGTAGCCTGAAGGAAACCAGCTGCCAGTGCTGTGGTAGCTCGGGAGAAGCAGCAGCAGCAGCAGCAGCAAGATTACAGGAGCTGGGGGAGGCTCAAAGGAGGAAGTTGGTGAAAAGCATCTGGAGATGTAAGTGAGGTCAGGTAATTCCTCATATAGTAGTTCCTGCACAGCTCTGGGAACAGACAAACAAGGTCTTCCTTCCTCCCAGCTTCCTCCTCCTCCTCAGCTCCCCTTGTCAGGACAGGCAGCCAGCCAGCCCACTCCTCCTACTTTGCTAGCTGCATCCCTAGGGGGGACTCACCTGGCCCTCACTGTGCTCTGGGGCTTCACACTTTGCTGCCTCACACAGACACTGTGAGCAGTGCAGGCACAGGGTCTTGCCGGGGACTCACAAAGGGCAACTGCTGCTGGTGCCCTGGGGTAGCACAGAGCAGCTGGGCAGCAGCTGGCACTGCTTTGGGCATAAGATGGAAAGCACCTGTAGCCTCCCAGTGTGATGACGCCTGGCTACTATTTTAGGCTGGGAGAGCCCAGGAGAATAGACCTGAAATCTCCCTGCAAAGCCGTGGTGGGCACTTAACCAGGTGTCAGCTCCAGCGCTGGCGAGCCCAAGTGGCAGTGCTATTTTAGGGATGTATTCTTTCCCTCTGCTGGGCTATTTTTGGAGGCTGATTGGGTACCAAAAGGACCCAGATACATTGCAGATAAGGGACTGATGACATTTTGGCACTCATGTTCCAGCCACAAACACTGCTCACAAAGGCAGACCCTGGGAATTAGCAGCACTCCTGGCAGCAGCAGCATCTTGGCTGTGCTGCCCTTCCTGCAGGCAGCATGGTAGGGGTGCTGTGAGCTTCCCCCCAGCAGTGCCACCCCAAACAGCTCCATGGTCCCCAGTGCTCTCCCAGGTGGCAACAGTGCCCTACAGCATGATTCAGCCTCATGGCATCACTGATAGGGGAAATCCTCCCTGGCTCTGGAGCAGGCAGCACATGGGGATGGGGTTATGGACCAAGGGGGTCTACATCTGATGGGAGCTGGGATGGGCTTTTATGCCTCAGCCACAGAAGATGAGATGTGAACAGTCGGAGATGTGAATGCTGCCCCTTGCAACAGAAAAGAGGATCTTCATCACTTGCAGGTGTAGGACATGTCCTTTTCTTGGAATTAGGGATATGGGGACTGGACATGGAGGAATTTCCTTGGAACAACTGTGTTGAGAATGCTATGTCCGCTGTCATCTCTCTCCACTGCCATGCACAAGAGCAGAGCTTAGTGAGCTCCCCAGCCCAGGCTGGCTGGGACACTTGCATCTCAGAGGACCAGGATCTGGGAGACCCAAGGGCTTTGCACCATGCTGGGAGAGTGTATTTCCTGCCCCAGAGCCATGCCGAAGAGCCCTTGGCACTTGGGATACAGCACCCCTGACCTGTATCTTCACGAGAGAAAGCACATGGTGCCCCCTTGGGATTCGAAAGGTGCCATGGATGGGGATGAGGACAGGGGCAGCTTGTGACTCTGCTGGGCAGGGCCTTGTATGCTCCTCCTGGCCCTGGGTGAGACAGATGGCCAGGCCCTCTGACCTTTTTACTCAAAGTTTCCATTTGTGCCTGTGGGACAGAGGGCCTGTTGTGTGTGTGAGGCATAGGGACAGCCCCCCTGGCACTCGGGGGTGGTGAGGGGAGAGCTTTGAAAGAGCAGCAAGGCTGGCGCACACGCTGCCTCTGTGTGCTGGGCTGTTCCCATGGATGCCCTCACTCCACCATGCCAGCTGAAGCTTTTGCAGCAGGTGGGGCTAGAGTTGGGGACATCCTCCAGACACCCTCCCCAGGGCTTCTCCATGCTAAGAACATCAGTTTTGGCTTACAGCTTCCTCCTCCCCCCACTTGGGGACCCTCTGAGGTCTCCTTGCACCCCAGGGCTCATTGCGGGGAACTTGGGCTGGGGGAGATGGAGGTACAGAATGCTGGAGGGGTGGGAGGTGTGCTGTAAGATGGGATGGAGACTACTTGTCTGGGCCACCTCCAGCACAAGCCCATGTATAGCTCCTGAATCTCTGTCTTTGTTCCCCTTGGTGGCGTCAGCAGCTCTTCGCTCCTTCCAGGAGATGATTCTGCTTCCGTTGCTGCTGTTTCCTGTGTTTTTCTCTCCCCCCTCACTCCTGTAGAGCCAGGCAACACTAGCACAAAAACAGGATTCAAGCTGCTGGAGAATTACCCTGATAACAATGACCAAGGAGACAGTGTGCTGGACAGGACTCTCCCCAGAGCCAGACCAAGTGGGGCCTCCGAACAGCTCACACCAACCTTTGGAACCCCCTCTGCCCTGTCCCCTGGGGCTGCCATTGCACTGGGGTGTTTTCAGACAGGGGAATGAGCAGCCAGAAAGGCAAAATGCACCCTGCCAGCAGGTCCTTCCATTCCCATGCCTTGGCCATGGTGTCTGGGCAAAGCAGCTCTAACACTGTCTAACAGCTCACAACAGCTCCTGTCCCCATCAGTGGTCGACAGAGCAGCAGGTACCATGCTGTGCTCTCCCTTGCCAATCCAGCTCTATTTCCCACGGAACACTGTTTTTGGGGAGCAGACAAGGGAGATTGTGATTTGGCTTCATCCCTGAGCAGAGCTGAAGGCAGCCCTGACTTACAGGCAGGATTGAGGGATCTAATGCTCTCATCCAGCAGTAGCCCTGGACAGGTGGGTCCATCCCTCCATCCCAGACATGCCTCAGGAAAAGCTGGGATTGCTTAGCATCCCAGATAGAGCTCCAAAGTTCAGAGAACCCTCACCCATGGCCCAAAGGGTTTGCCAGGAAGTTCTGAAGGAGATCCCATCCCCAGCTGCTGGCCACTGCTTCCTGCCAAGGAGCTGCCACCCTCCCAGCCTGCTGGTGGAGCCATGGGGGAAGCATCACCCACTTCACTCCATGCAAACCTGGCCAGCACAGCTCAGGCGAGGGAAGAAGGGGCCTGAGTGAGCCTGGCTGATGGTGCCTGAAGCAAGCTGGGAAGCACATGTACAGACTGATTCACTGGCAGGTCTGGAGGCAGTGACAAGTGCTGGGAAGAAGCTGCAGAGCAGGAGCACAGCCGAAGCCTGAAGTTGCATCTGTAGCCTTGCTCCAGCTTGTTGAACAAGCCAGGTCCATGCATACACTCGTATCTGTGCTGCTTTCACCCTCACAGGTGCTGGGCTCATCCCTAATGCAGTGCTTCTTTTGCCTCACATGGCAGGGACCTGCAGATTGAGGGGCAGCAAAAACTGACTCCATGTGTACCCAAGTGACACCCCTTTGGATTCATGGCCTGGAAACCATGTCACTGTGCCCCACTCTAACAGAGAATCTGCTTCCCACTGGGGCTGTGGGTGTCTTGGAGGTGGTGCAATGCAAGAGATGTCCTAGAGATGGAGGAAGAAGTCCTGCCTGCTGCAACATCTGACAAACGCCAGACTTGCAGGGCAAAGCTGGAGCAGGATACTGTCTCCAGTCTTACTGACCCCTCCAGCTTTACTGACCCCTTCAGCCTTAGCCCTGACCTTGCTGCTCCAAGGGGAGATGACCACTGCCCTACCCTGTAGATGCCCAACAGATGCACTGGACCTTGGAGCAACTGGTGGGACCAAGGCCATAGGTGTGAGTTTGTCCTGCCAGGCCCATGGGGTGGTAATCCTGCAGTTACCAGCAGTGCTACTGATCCACAAATTCCCGGTGAGGAAGGAAAAGCTGACTTTTGGCCAACACAGGAGGTCTCTGACCAACAGAGGCAGGAAATAGCTATGGTGAGGAAATAAATAAATGGTACAACTCTAGCTCTGCCTTACATGGTCTTTGTGGGGAGTTTTCCTTTGTTTTTCAGGTTGGCTATTTATACTGCAGAGTGTGAAAATGATGTCAGCGAAGCCTCTGCTCTTTGCCACAAAGAAAACCAGCCCCAAGAATTTTTGCAGGGTGAAAGACCTCCTTGAGCAGTGAGGCTCAGAGGCTGTTCACAAGGCTGGTGGAGCTGGCAGGAAATCCCAGCAGCCCTGCAGTTCCTGAGGAGTTCCCTCTACTTCCACATATCCAGCCCTGGGGGACAGTTGTCCCAAACTCATGTAGGATAAGACTTTGCCCCTGTGAAAGTCCATCTTGCCTAAAATGGACTTACAACCCTCTCCCAGAACACCTCCAAGCCCTTCACAGCCTCCCCTTTCTCAATGTCTTTCTCTTTTGCTCCCTTCTTTTCCTATCCCATTCTCCAATGTAGCCTTTGGGGGTTTCAGCTTCAGCCTGCTCAGCCTGGTGGTGTTGCTCCAGATCTGCCTGGGGGAACAGAGGAAGAGGGGACAGGGAGTTCACCTTGTGGGACATCACTGCTCCCCTGGGAAAGCCCAGGAGATATTTTGGAGCACCAAGCTCCCAGCCAGTTGAGCCATCCCCGTGCTCACAGGAGGTGGGAAAGCGCAGGTTCAGCCCAGAAGAAGAAACTCCACCAAGTTCAAGCTGAGCCTGCTCAGCTGTGGATGGTGGGCATCAATGGCCATGCCGTGGGAAAGGAAAGGAGGCACAAACCTTTCCTTCCCACTGTGCTTGTCCCCTGCAATCAGGAGCAGCAATGACAAGCCCACACGAGTTGCTTGGCAGCCAGCAAAGCCTCTGTGCCCGCGGGCAGGGGTGGCCATGGCGGGGTGGGAAGGGAAAAGCCAACATGAGTTCAAGGGTTGCCGCTGTACTTGAGACGAGAAAAACTCTTGCTGGTGACACATGCATCAGGTGTTTCCAGACGATAACAAAACCTGCCTGAGGTCATTGATATTTAATTAGCAGTGAGTTCGGTTAAACATTATCCCGGGGCAGGAGGGAGGGGAAAATTGCTGAATTGGAATTTAACTCTTTGCAGAGAAAGGGGAGGAAAAGGGGAGGTTGCCTGAAAGGAGAAAGGGTCTCCGTGGTTGGAACCCATCACACTCTGATACTAGGCTGGACAGAGGGGTGGAAAAGCTTTGGGGTACATTCTCCAGCGAAAAGAGATGCTTTTTCCCATGGGAATGAAATGAGCTAAACTCGGAAGCTCAGTGCTCCTGTACCCCAACAGCCCCAGGGCAGCCATTCACGGCTGCTGAAGCAAAACGCTGCTGAGCTGTGAGGTCAATGGCTTGTCTGGTTCCCAGTCGGAGCCCTCCCGGCCACGGCCGTGCCGACAGCTGGGGCAGCACTGCGCTTTCTCTCGGCTGGCTGAGTCACAGCCCTGCTACCTGTGTGGGTTCGCACCTGGGTCCCTGCCCTGCCGCCGTCTCCCTTGTTTCCTCTGGCACACATCCCATGCCCCCGCACTGGAGAGACCCAGCTCAGCACCCTGGGGGCAAGGAGAAGGAGGAGGAAGGCATGGGGGGGAATCTTACCTAGGGTTTCCTTTTGGGATGAAGGCTTGGGTTGAACAGATGCCGAAGGTTCTCAGTAGGGATGATGGTGTGTGCATTTTGGCCCTCCAAGCACAGCCTGAAACCCTGGCAAGCTCCAGGAGATGCTGTAAAGGTGCCAAAATCTGGCCAGTAACCACCCTGCTCTGTCCTTCCCCAGTCACTCATCATCCCCTCCCTGCTCCCTGCCACCTCCCCACCTCCAAAATCCCCTCTTGGCTGCCCCAAACTTGACATCCATAATTAGCCCTAGATCACAGGGACCTGCTGAAACACTGAATGTGATTCACACCATAAGGGGACACGTGAAATGCAGCAGTGTTCCCTGCCCACAGCCAGGCCCTCCTGCCATGCCAGCAGCTCCTCGGTGCTGGGGACACTTGTGAAGACTCCTGCTGGGAGAGGGGAGCAGAAACCTGCTTGGGAGATGGACAGGACAGGGATGTGGCCAGCTGCACCTTACTGGTCAGCACCCCTGGAGACTGCTGCCATGCAGGAAAGCCCCTCTTTGCGGGGAGGTGGGTGAAGTTGGGCTGGCATTCACCCACTGCCCCCTTTGCTTGCCAGTGGCTGGATGCCAGGGGATGATTCCACTCTACCACAAGCAGAGCCTGGGGAACAGTCAGCCTTTGCCAGTGCTCAGTGTCACCTCCCCAGGGATGCTGCACACTGTCCCTTCTGCATCCCTGATGGCTGTGGTGGTGATCTTCCACTACTGAGTCCCTGGGAGGGATCCCCAGAGAAAAGTGACCTTTGGGGAAAGGGTTTGGGTGTTCCCCAGCATGGCTGCATGGCGAGGGCCCTTGGCTGGAATGGGAGCCAGCAGCAGCATGTTCCAACAGCAAGGATGTCATCCTGTCTCTGCATCACCGGTGACATAGACAACCTGCCCCGCACTGTGTACTGCACTCCTAGGATCTCACCCTCTCTTTATCACCACTTGTGACCAAGGAAGAGGATGGAGGTGTGGGAGAGATAAGCTCCTGCTGGGCACCTTGCCCTTGCCATGAGCAAGCATTCTCCTGCTTTCTTGCCTCCAGCTGCAGTGACATCCATAGAGTCACAGAATGTTAAGGGGTTGGAATGAACCTTAGAGATCATCTAGTCCAAATCCCCCTTGCAATGGGTAGGGACACCTCCCACCAGAGCAGGTTGCTCAAGGCTTCATCCAACCTGGCTTTGAACACTGCCAGGGCTGGGGCAGCCACAGCCTCCCTGGGCAACCTGTGCCAGTGTCTCACCACCCTCACAGGAAAAAACTTCTTCCTAATATTTAATCTAAATTTCCCCTCTTTCAATTTGTACCCATTATTCCTTGTCCTATCCATGGACAGAGCCTGCACATGAGCCATCAAGCACAGCCAAGGTCCCTCAGAAGTGGGAGAGAGGATGAAGCTGAGGTGGGGAAGGTGCCACAGTCCCAGTTCCCTCACTCCTGAGCTCTGAAAAATTCTCCCCCTACTTAGGGGCAGAAAACACAGCAGCAGTAACCCTCCAGGTCTTTGAGCAAAGGAAGAAGCTGCAGCCCCAGGCAGGGCAGAGCAGAGCAGGTCAGCAGATACAAGAATTTCATCTGCAAGGAGCAAGGAAATGTCCTGGAGCTGTTTGATCTTATTGTATGGAGGGAAGCGGGAGTGGGCGTCCAGCCTTTCTGGAACCAAACAAAGATTATAAATACCTCCTCCCATCAACAGCTCCTCGCCGACCTGGCCTGCTGGAGCTCCGGTTGCTGGCTGATTCCCAAGGGGAGAAATGAACTTTGGTTTCCATCCACCCCTCAAACGCAGTGGCAGATAGGAGTGGAGCACGCAGCAGACAGCTCCAGCCACAAAGCTGGGGAGGAATTATCCACGTAGAATGGTGTGTGGGGGTAGCCTCTCCCACTGACTGCCTGCACGGCCATGCCCAGCAGGAACAGCCCCTGTTGGCTTAATTCAGTCTCTACCATCGCTGTCAATAAAGAAGTTAAAAATGTGTATTGAAAAAGCCCTGTGATGTGGTGATTGGGTGTGAAGTGATGCCTGAGCCTAGTGGACAGTCTTGAAGAGGTGCCCTGTGTCCCTTAGGCCACTGGGCCAGATTTGGGTATAAACCTTTTCCTGATTTAATCCTTGGGTTTGAATTTGGTGCCACACATACTACCAAGAGCCTGACATCAGACTGCTTTGGGGCTTGCAGGGAGCTGAGTTGGCACCTGGGCATCCAGGGGACCCTAGCACAGGGGCTGTCCCTACTGGGAAGGGAGGACAGCCCTATGCTGTGTTTTGGGGAAGTGGGAGACTGTAGAACATAAATTTAGACTTTGCTGCTGTGCCTGGCAGTCGCCACAGAAACATGTGGTTCCCCAGCACCATGCTGGGGCAGGGATGAAAAGACTTCTCAAAACTCATGTGGGATCCTGTAAGTCCCATGCCCAGATGGGGAGCAGTGCTGCACAGGGACCACTGGCATCCCTGTGGCAGGGAGGCCCTGGTGGCCATGAGAATGAGGGAGCTTCAGTTTTGGCTTTGGCTTGGCATGGGGAGATTGTCAGGGCCACAGGGCTGCAGTCCTGCCCCCTTACCCCATGCAAGGAGTGCCTCTGTGAGGACCCACCTCCCACCACATCCATCCCCACATGTCCCACAGGCACTTCTAAGGCTTGGTGGGAAGCCAGCAAATTGTCAGGTACAAAAGAAGTCCTCAGGCT
>NW_008675483.1:32334-32638 GCF_000695815.1 Acanthisitta chloris
ACACACACCGGCCTTGGAAAAGCCCAGTGGAGCTACTCTGGCAGAAAAGCTGCCGCAGTGCGTGAACCCAGCCACAGCTCCCCTGGGGCACCTTCATCAGCCCCTCTCCCCCATCAAGCCCCCCGCCTGTCACTGGGATCAAAGGCAGGGGCTGGGGCAGGGTGTCAGCTGGGCCACTTGTGAAGCTGACTGCGGGAGCCAAGACCTCCAACTTGAACCCGGTATTTTTTCCCCCCCAGGCATCCTTACACACTTCTAAGGTCTCCGCTCCAGCATTGCAGCTGCGTCTTGTCTCATCTCCAGC
>NW_008675483.1:32776-42049 GCF_000695815.1 Acanthisitta chloris
CCTGCCACCACCAGCTGGGACAGGGCACATTCCCACGGCACCCAGTGTTATTTCAGCAGGGTCAGGGCTGTGTCTGTCCTCCTACAGCTCTCGGGTTAGTCCAAGCATGACCAGGGCACAGGATCCTTTCTGACTGGACAGGGATGTTGCTGGACGTTTTGGAGCAGGGAAGATGCACTCAAGCAGCACTACAGCACACTGGAGCTGTGGGGAATGAGATGACAGTGCCAAAGAGAAAAAAAAAAAGTTGCTCTAAAACTGTTTCTTGGCTCTCAGGAGCTGCTGGACCAATGTGTGACCTGCAGCAATTGCTGCCTGTTGCACTGGAGACTGTCCCCCAAACAGAAGACAGATGCTTTGCAGAAGCGGGAAGGCTGGGGGACAAGGGCTGCACGGTGGAGTCAGGTTTTAGGGGTGAGAGGCTTGGCATCCCCTGGCTTCACTCCAAGCTATGCAGGTAGGGATCTCCCAAACCAGGCTCCCAGGAGCTCCCCAGCAAAGTGTCCGGGTTCAGAGAGCTCTCAGAGGGGCCACGAGGGCACATATAGCCCGGGTGACCTGGCCTCAGCTAAGCAGGGCTTCTCTCCAGGCCAGTCCCACCATCAAGCCCTTGGGGACAAGTGTCTTGCGCACCATGTACAGAGGGAGGAGCGCCACCTCCTGACGCTGGATGCCTGCAGGATTCCAGGAAACCGCTTTTGTGGTTTCCTCCCCCATCCGGTGTTTTATCAGTCAGCAACAATCGCCCCAAAAATAAACAAATCCAAGTCTAGCACTGGGTCCCAAGACAAAGCAGATCCTCCTGCCAGACACATGCCGCGCATCTTCAACAAGGACATTTCCTCAGGACTGCTTCCATCTACTTAAGTGCCAATTTGACTAAAAATTCCCTCTGTTGCCATTGCCACTTCAAAATACAATCAGCAGCTCCCCAGCCTCCACAGAGCTCCCACGTGTGGCTTGGTAAAACTTGGTGATTTTACAGATTTTCATCATGGTAGCGCATAGCTTGTTGTGAATGCTCATCCCAAACACATCCATTTATCCTGACAACCTCAGTTCCCTTGGATGCATCTGACTGGTGTCATGGAAGAGCACTAGCAGACAAGGCTGACTCAGAGCCCTTCCAAGCCAGGTAGCAGACACCTGCTTTAAGTAGTGAAAGCCCACTAACAGGTGGGGCAAAAAAACATCACTTCTCAAGAGCTGCCCACAAAACTGCAGCCTCAGGATGGACAGAGGTTCAGAACTCAGCTTTCCTGCATCAGGGGAATACTAATTTAAGGTTCTTCTCTACCTACTTGCCTATTTGAGACTCATGAGGGGAAAAAAATTAGCAGGTGAGCCCTCTCTTATTTCACTTGGCTGAAACCAGCCAGCAGGTTAATGTGTTAAATGAGGCTGACAGGGAGCCAGCCAGCTTGTGCAGCAAGTCTGGTTTCTAGGGAAACAAGGTAAATGTTTTTCCTCTTTCCTGCCACCTTTTAACTCTTAGAAGGCTCTCCTCATCACCACAGGAAATAATCTCTACATTGCACCTTTCCCCACTTAAGAGCAAAGAGCACCAGACCAGATGTTTCAGGGCGGCATTGCACCCCAATGCAAGTCTGCAGTTAATGTCTCCACCTCTGCCACATCTCCAATTATGGGCAGTGAAGAATACACCAAACCATCTTCCCAAGAGCCGGTGGAGTGTTTTGAGTCAGGCAGTAAGGCAACACCAGCAGCACTCACAGCTCTCCCTCCTTCTCAAGAGGGTGGGATGCAGAAGTCGTGCTCCTCCCCTCCCAGCCAGGCCTGCTTCCCATGACCTTTCAGCAGGGAAAGGATATGGATTCAGAAATAGCCAGCTGCTGTGAGGTTGAGATTTGTCACAATACCTGCTGCCTTCTGCTGCTCTCAGGACAGCAACAAACTGTGTTTCCAAAGTGTGCAGGTTGGAGGTTTCCACAGCAACAACCAGCATCAGCCACCTACCTAAAATTTAGTGCTTTCAACTGTCTGAAGTAGTTTATTTCAAAACCCATTTGATTTGAAGCTCTCTGGCCACTTAACAGAGCATTAAGATATGGAGTAATACCTCAGTAACTGCGAAGACATTTAGGGTTTTTGTTCCTTTACCATTTCACATGACCAGAGAAAAGAAACCTTGCTCTGCCTCAAAATCTCCTCTCCACAAACAGCAATAGCAGCTTCATTCTCATTAGAGGAACCCTGTTCTAAGGTAGATGCTCATGAACTTGAGCTTGGCTGGTCCCAGATGTAGAACCTGCAGTAGGAGTACCAGAATTGACAGTGATGTAATAAACCCAGAGACAAAGTTAATTTCTTGAAAATATTTATTTTGGGGTCTGTGAGCACACAGGCCACAGGACCATTCCACCCATTAAGCTGCCTCCTCCTTTGCAATACGATCTTTCTTGAGTGGTCCCTAGAAAAAAAGCAAAAGCACATAACCCATGTAAAGAGCAGCCTGCACCAAAGACCACATCACACCCCAATCACAATGCTGCAAAAGAACTCAAAGCAAAAAAAGTCCTCCATTCTGCAACCCACTGGAAACCCCATGCCCCCTCCCCACAGCTAGAGGTTTTGGGGGGGAGCTGAGCCTGGCGCAGCTGCACTGTGCTGAACTTGGGATTCGCCAGAGCAGCGATGCTGGTGCCACCTGGTGGGGAACCCTCCACTCTGACCCAGCAAGGGCCTCCTCCCAGCACTCGCAGCTGCTTTCTCCAGAAAGTCACAAACTGGGAATGCCACACGCTGTGAGCACCACCCTCCCTGAGCTGCTTTTACAGGAAATGGAGTAGTGCTTGTTCCATGTTTCATCACTGAACAACCTGTGCCCAAACATGGCAGCAGCCCTCAGACACCAAGCACTGTCACAGGGGAAGTGAGACCCCCTGCAGTTATAACCAAGTTGGCAGGAGGAAGCTACAGACTGTTTCACAAATTCTGGCCATGTGACAGCCCAAAGGTCAAGCTACCAACTGCCATTAGCTCAAATACAATACCGTGACACACAACACAAAGCTACCAGAGTGTCCTTACCATGAAAGCCTTCTTCTCCTCAGCTGTCTGGAAGCGACCATGGCCAAACTTGGAAGTTGTATCAATGAACTTCAAGTCAATCTTCTCCAGGGCCCGGCGTTTGGTCTGCACAAGCAGAGACTACGAGGAGAGATGCCAGGTGAGTGAGTATGTAGCAGCACTTTCAGCCAAGCAGTACACTGGCTGATACTCGTCACCTCCATGGCTAATGCTTCCCAGTCTCTCTGACCTCAGACTTTAGCTGCTATGATGTGCAAGGAGCACCTGACAGTATGCCACCCTATCCCACATCTTTGGCCTTCAAGGCTGAAGACCAGTCAGCTCACAGCAGCAGGTGAGCCCCAATCTGCCTGTCAAGTGTCCTTATGGTCCACAATAATTCTCCAGCCTAAAGCACATCCATCATTACAAACAACCCTGGACTGAATTTCCTGTGGAAAGGGCCTCATGCCACTCCTGAGTTCCTAATGAGGTGGGTTTATGCATAAGGGGCTTTTCTTTCTAGCAGGTTACATAACTCCCTATGGCAGCAAACACCTGCACCAGATGCAGCACAGCTCACTTAAGCTGTTCCAGCCCATGGGACAGCAGGTTGCACTACTCACCTTGCGCAGGGTCAGGACCCTCTTCTTAGTGCCCACAACACAGCCCTTCACCATGATGAAGTCATTGGTCACCTCACCATAGTGGACAAAGCCTCCCTGAATAAAGAGAGAACAGTTAGTGCTCTGTATAAAGCAGGACCAGTGATCCTATCTGCCTACAGCTTGATGTTCTTGCACCATTTCTTGGCCTTGGCCATTCCCACATTCACTGAAACCCCATTCCCAGTATTGCCTTTCACTGGTAAGGTTTCTTGATGCAGCAATTTACTTGCTGCTGTAAGGCTTTTGCTAAGAACAGCAGAAGAGGAGGCTGACTAAACAGCAAAAGCTGCTCTCCTTGCTAAGTTATTCCTTGTAAATTTACAAGTACCATTCCTAGGTTTGTAACATCTCTCTGTACTACTGCCACATAACACACGCAATCTGCAAGTTACACAAGTCTGACTAGGCAATACCACCTCCCACAGCAGCCCAGTTTTATCTCAAGAGCTCTTCATTTAATCGTTGTGCAATTCACGCCAGACCCATTTGCCTCTTAGGATTGCAGCTCACAAGCAGACTCTGCAGAGCTGCAGCAACTCACTCACCAGAGGGTTAATGCTCTTGTCAGACAAGTCATAATCAGTTGATGCATTGTTTTTGATCAGCTTTCCATCCTTGATTTGGTAACCTTGGCCAATCTTGTATATCTAAAAACGCAAAGAAATTCTACTCAGCAAAAGACAGGATAAAGGGCCTGTCTAGATAAAATGCAAGGAATTCTACATAGGCTCAGAGAAAAACATCTGTTGCACTTTGTAAACACGTGGTCATGAGAATTTTATGGTTCCTCATCATAACAGACTATGGTTACTGTCCCCCTAAGACAAGCAAAACATCTGAAGCAGAACTCTCCACTCTGTTTGCTCACTGTCACACAGTAAGTGACATCACCACCTCTGGTTTCTTCCCAGCAGTTCAGAGACACAAACCTTCTTGTTGATTTCGGTGCGGTGGTGGTAGCCCTTCTGCCCAGCCCGGGCCACGGAGAAGGCCACGCGGGCAGGGTGCCAGGCGCCGATACAGGCCACCTTGCGCAGGCCCCGGTGAGTCTTGCGGGGCAGCTTCTTGGTGTGCCAACGGCTGGTGACACCTGGAAGTAACCAAAGCAACATTGCCAACTGTTGTTAAGCTGAGATGTCACCAAGCTCTTCGACTAGAGACTGAACCACCTTTCAAGCTGCCGTCCCCAGGAGACAACCACAAAGCCTGGACCCAGCGGTCCAGGAATTAATCTACATTTCCTGGTGGAGCTCCCTCCCTGGCTGTCCCTGAGTTGCGTTCTCAGAAGGAAGGCAGCATGGAATGACTCCTCATGGGTGTCAGGCGCTGTGCCCAGCGCTCATTCCATGGTCTCATCATTGAACTGTGACAGCACTATGGATTTACACCCTCAGCCCTTGGCACACATACTTGTGAGAACTCAAAGCTAGGATTTCATTAAAAACTGTATCCTATCACAAAGAAGAACTTCCATGTGTTTACCTTTATAGCCCTTGCCCTTGGTGACTCCAATGACATCAATCATCTCATCCTGGCCAAAGACTGTTGACACAGGCACCTGCTGCTCCAGCTTCTCCCGGGCCCAATCCACTTTCTCAGCAACAGTCCCACCATTCACCTGGATCTCCATCAGGTGAGACTTCTTCTGTCTCAGGGGAAGCAAACGCATCTAGAAAACAAAGCATGACATTTAGCTCCTGCTCTTCCAAAATGGAGCTTACATTACCAAGCCCACTATATCCTTCTAGTCCTGGTCTAATCTGTTTTTCTAAACTAAACATTTCCAAGGACATACTTTAACATACTCAAGCAGAAGGCCCTGTACGAAGGGGAAAGGCTCTTTTGTGGCTGAAATGACAAGTCACTGTAGCTGAAAGTTTTACACCCCTCAGAGAAACAGAGCTCTCTAACCCCACAGGCATTAACTAAACTCCACCAACAAAGGACAGGAAACAAGGGGCAATAGTGTAAAACAGAGGGTAGATTTAGACTGGACCTAAGAAGGATGTTTTTCATTATGAGGGTGGTGAGTCACTGGCATAGGCTGCTCAAAGAATCTGTGCATGTCCCACCACTGAAGTGTTGAACATCAGGCTGGATGAGGCCCTGCACAACCTGGTGGAAAGTGTCCCTGCCCACTGCAGGGGGGTTGGAATTAGATCCACCACACTGCTCAGTGGTACACCTACTCCAGCTGTGCAAGAGAAGCCACCAAAAGGCTTCTAGTACTTGCAGTCTTGTACTTGCAGTACAATTGCAGCCTGAAAGGACGCTGAGCACACAATCCCCAGAGTTCAGTGTTCATCCTGGTTTTATTTGCTGCCAGAATTAAGAGAGCCCAAGTCTACATGGTATCAGCAAAGGACTGAGCCCGAGAAGTTCCTACTACAGCTGAGTCTCTCTTGGACACTACAGAAGATTAGCAAGGGTTGCCCTCAAGTCTCCTCAAACATCCTATGAGCACAGCTCTGTACAGAATGAATTTGTGTTGTGCCTAACAGTCAGTATCAGGCTGCAGGGGGCAGAAATCTCCCTACAGAGACGGATCAAGTTTCATGCTTTCCCTCTCAGCTGTTTCCACTGTATCCGAGTCCTGTAGACACTTACCTGAGTGTGAGCCATAACTCGAATAACCTGGCAGTACTTCTTCATGCTACTGAAATCTTTCTCCAACTGCTTTTTGCCCTCCTCATCTTGCCATTTCTTGCAGTATTTGGTGAAGGCCTTCTTCTTGGACTTGTGCCTTCAGGAGCAGAGCAGAGACAAGGTTGGCTAAGCCCTTCATCAGTCCCCAGGGAAGTGGGGACGAGCGGAAGGAGCTGCCACCTTAGCTGGTTTTGGCTCATTGCCAGCTTCTAATGACTCTTTTCCACTGGCAAGCGGAGCCTGGAGCTCATCAGACAATGGCAAAATTGCCAAAGCTGAGCGGAGCTGCCATGAATTCCACAGCACATTAACATTCATAGTACAGAAGACAAAAGACTGTAGAGAGATGTTGAAAAATAACAGATCTTTAAAGCAACTCTGAGATGACTGCCATCTGCTTCAAAATACCCTAATTTCCCCTCCTTGTATGCCCCACAGCAAGGTCATTATTACTTTAAGACCCTTGAGATCTTTATTGCTCAACTCTGACTTCTTTTCAGCCTGCCAAATTCACAAACAGGCTGTAAGCTCTAGACACACTGGAGCCACACTCAGGCAAATGCACATACTTTCAATCACAACAACAGTGCCTGGAACAGCAATCAGAAGTAACACTTGTCTTCCCTTTTCCTGAGAAAACAGGGCTACAGTCAGCACTCGACACTCAACAACAAGCGCCAGCGGCGATTTCCTTCTGTCCGCCCGTCGAAGTTATCATCACACGTAGCCTGTTAGGAGCTCTCAGGTAAAACCCCAAACTGCCACCCCCATGCCAAGAAAGGCCCTGACTAATATGCTGTCACCCTCACGGAGTCATTCCTACTGCCCAACACATTATTAGGACAAAACAATCTCCTCAAAAGGCTGTACTAACATCATCTGCAACCCAGCAGAGGAAATGACCCATGGGGTGAGATTCATGCTGCAAGCACAGGCCTTGCTCTCTCTTCTTACCAGTTCTTGTAGAAGCGGCGCTTACACTCATCGCTGATGTGCTCAGCAAAGACAGTCTTGAAGCTACGGAGACCGCGAGGAGTCTTCACGTAGCCCACGATGCCCACAATGACCATGGGAGGAGTCTCTATTATAGTGACTGCCTCCACCACCTCCTTCTTGTTCACCTCTGGATGAAGACAAAAATACAACACAATTAACACCAGCATCAACTGCTGAACATCACCTGGTTCATTCTCACTCCTAAGTCCTTCACGCAGAAGATTAGATGACTCAAGTTATTGTCACAAAGGGAAAAGTGAGGCTTGGCAAAGTGACCAACTCCAAAGTTTTAATAATTTCATACCTTGCAAAATTTGAAGCTGGCTCAGCAGAAAGCACAGCAAAACCTGACAGGCGAAATGGATGGTAGTTAACAGAACCACACTCAGGACGGGACAACCAGCAAAAAGATGCCCAAAGCAACTTAATGACACCCTCCCATCAGGAAGAGGCCATTTTAAGTCCAGACAGGAAGCCCTACTGCTGGGACAACACTGAGATGGAAGTGAGAAGGGTTTGGGTGCTTCATACCCCACCCACTCAAGGACCTGCAACAGGGTTAAGCCAAGCTAGGACTAGAATCAAGAGCTGCTGCTGAACAGACCACCTAGAATCATAGAATCGTCAAGGTTCAAAGTGACCTAAGATCAAGTCCAACCATTAACCTGTCACTGCTGGAACCCCTAAATCCTAAACCATATCCTCCAGTGCCAGATACAGATGCCTCTTAACACTTCCAGGGATGGTGACTTCACCATCTATCCGAGCAATCTGTTTTAGTGCCTGAACACTCTCACAGGAGAAGCATTTTGCCCAACATCTAATCTGACTCTCCCCTGTCTCAGCTTATGGTCATTCCCTCTAGTCCTCTCCCTGCAGGCAAGGCAGGAGAGACCACCCCCCACCTCTCTCCAACCTCCTGTCAGGTAGTTGTAGAGATCCATGAGATCACCCCTGAGCCTCTTCTCAAGGCTAAACAAACCCAACTCCCTCAGCCATTCCTCATACAACATGTATTCTCACTCTTTTCTGCCCTCACTGCCCTTGGCTGGACTTGCTCCACAGTGCCACGACGTCCCTTTTAAAGCGAGGGGCCCAAACCTGAGCACAGCACTGAGATGTGACCTCAACAGTGCTGAGTCTAGGGTGATGATCACTGCCCTAGTCCTGCTGCCACACTATTCTTGATCCAGGCCAAAATGCCACTGGCCTTCTTGGCCACCTGTGCACACTGTTGGATCACACTGAGCCGCTGCCACCAGCACTCCCAAGTCCCTTTCTGATGAACAACTCTGGAGTCACTCCTACCCCAGCCTGCAGCTGCATGGGGCTGTGTCCTGTCACCACCCATTAACCCACACGCCTCCTCTGCCACAAAGCGCATCAATACGTACTGGATCCAGGTCTGTCGACCTCACGAACAATGTGGGTCATGCCAGCCTTGTACCCCAGGAAGGCAGTGAGGTGGACAGGCTTGCTTGGGTCATCTTTGGGAAAGCTCTTGACCTTGCCCCTGTGCCTACTGCTGCGCTTGCGGGGCAGGAAGCCCAGGGAGCCGTGCCTCGGGGCTGAGAACTTGCGGTGAGACTGGAGAGAGAAGAACAGAACACAATGTCACAGTGTCCTTCAACGAATAAGCAACAACACGAGTACTACAGAACAATTCCAGTGTGGAAAAGCCGCAGTGAAATAGCATTTCAACATCCACCTGTGAGTCAGGCATTTTGGGTGGAAGTGGAGCACTTTCTCCTCCAACGCCAGCCCTGCAGCCTCCCTCTGCAACGTGTCAGGTAAGGCTGGGTCCACCCAAGCAACTGTCGGCTCAAAATCACAACTACCCCTCCAATCCCGCATCCAAACTCAATAAACATATTAAGCTAAACTCAGAGCTCACAACCCACGGGCAAAAAAATACATCTTCACTTTAAAATAC
>NW_008675484.1:0-10670 GCF_000695815.1 Acanthisitta chloris
TGGTCGCAGTCTTTACCCTGGAGTGTGCCGGTGAGGTGTTGTGGCCGCAGACCTTGCGTGCTGTAGGCTCTGAGGTGGAAATTTGTACTTTCCTTGCTAAGGGTTATAGAACCATAGAATATCCTGAGCTGAAAGGGTCCCACAAGAGTCATTGAGTCCGACTCCTGGACCACCCCAAAAACACACCATGTGCCTGAGAGCATTGTGCAGGCAATCCTTGAACTCTTTCACGCTTGGTGCTGTGACTGCTTCCCTGGGGAGCTTCATCCACTGCCCAGCCACCCTCCCGCGAATAACCTTTTCCTAACACCCAGCTGAAACTGCCCGCAGCACAGCTGCCATTCCCCTGCTGAGAGTGAGTTGTCTGAAGGTGCTCTCACAAAGTTGACACGTTGTGCATGCATGGTTGTCTCATAATGCAGACCATGCTTGAAGTATGCTGAAGATTTAGTTTGGCAACTTAAATTAAAAGGCAGCAAATCTTACATCAACCGCAGTCTGCAATTTTGGACCAGATTTCTGTTGTGTGAGGCAGTGCATACAAAAGCATACACAGCAGCTGTGTTCTCATCAGGGAGCAAGGACCAGCAGATCCATGCCCAGGGTAGACAGAACAAGGAAATCAAACAGTATGATGGAGGTTGTTACTGCTGTTCTGTTAACTGTACATATATATATATCTTGGCTGTATATACTAAGTATTTGGCTAATGTTTTTGTCTTTCTGGCAACATTATGAAAGGAAAATGTTTGAAGAGGTTCATAAGAATGCTTGTAAAGGTGTCGCAGCTGTAAACAGAGCTATGTGGGAAAGCAGCAAGAAAACCTTAAAAGGTCTATGGGGGAATTAAAAGGGGAAGATCATAGGATAGTTTATGTTGGAAGGGACCTTTAATCTAGTTCCAACCCCACTGCCTTGAGCAGGGACGCCTTCCACGAGGCCAGGTTTCTCCAAGCCCCATCCAGCCTGGCCAGGCACGTTTCTAGGGGTGGGGTATCCACAACTTCTGTGGACAACCTGTGTTCAGTGCCTCACCTTCTTCATTGTTAAAAAAAAAAGAAATTATTCAGAATATGCATTCTAAATACACCTTCTTTCAGTTTCAAACTGTTGGCTCAGGTGTTGGTAAAAAGATGACACCACAACTGTGAAAAAGTTTTAAAAGTACGCTCTGTGTTCAACTGCTTAACTTTGTGTGCTTGTTGTTATATTTTATTACTGCTTTCTTTTTGTGTTCAGTATTTAATTTATTGTTAAAATGCACTTGGAAGACAGTAATTCTGGAAGAATTTTTATACAGCCAGTCTTCATTGTCAAAGACTTTTGGTAGAAGCTAGTTGTGTGCTGCTACTAGTAGTTGTTTTTTGACTCTCATGGTGCTCTGAGAAATGCACACAGATTCCATATGGCTTTCCTTTTGGTATCATCTGTATCTGCAAGAGGGATTCTGGAACCAGAAGGGTCCTGTTAATGTCTCTTGAGTTCTTAAGATAAAAGCAAAAGATTGTAATGTGCTTGTGTTTCTGAAAGTATGTGCTGAAAAAAATCAAAGTGTTTCTCTCGTATTTGGTGGTACATGTAAGAGGCATTTGTCTGGGGTCTTGTTTTTTTGGAGTGGATTTATCAAATGGAAGCTGTAAGGAGCGAAGGTATTTAGTTGCTGTATAACTATCAAAATGACAAAAGCAAAGAAGTTGCCTGTTCTAAAATGGGCTGCTCTTCCATTTTAATGAGTTTGGCTAATGTTTTTGGCTCTCTTCTGGACTATTTTTATGTTTGCTCAATCAGTTACCAAGGCAGAGTGTCAGAAGCAAGCGTTTTTTCAAAGTATTGCTCATTTAGATTTCATTGAAATCTTCTGGATTTGTGCCTGTAATTTTTTGATACCGCAGCTGTTCTCATGGTTCAAGAGAAATGAACATAAATCTTAGTGAGTGAGAGTTCCTGAAGTGGCTTAGACATGAGACTGTAACCTGGTAATTTAGAAGCAGAAGTTCTTGGTGCATTCGTCTTTGACAGGGAGAATTACTGTTACAACTTGGGAGAGGTGTCTTAAGTTAGAAGTAATTCAGTTGTGGAGGTATTCTAAGTTAGAACACGCTGGGTTTGGCTGTGTGGAACTGGGGATTGTGTCCCTGTTAGGATTGTTCCTTCACTTCTGCTTTGCTGCTGCTTTGTGTCCTAATCAGCTGAATTGTCCAGTTACTGCCTGTCTCTTGGTGTTGTACCCTCAGTTCTTGCTCTGGCTGGAAATAATTCAGTTTTTTATTCTCTCTTCCTTTACTTTTTTCAGCAACACTAATCCATTCGTTTTTCTTAGTAGGCAAGTGACTTGTTGCATGGCACTCCAAAACTCCTTCTCTCTGTATGATTGTTGTGTAGCTACACTGTTGCATTGTTCACATGGAATAACTATTTTCTGTAAATAAATAAGTGAGGAAGTGTGAGAATGCACAACAGTTCTCTGCTGCTAATGTGCAGCAGAGAAAGAAAACAAAATCGCCTAAGCAAGTTTTTGTTTGTGCTATTTAAGTGCATGTTGCACTTCTGTGGCACAAAGAGCCAAAGCAAATATTTCGAACTAAGCAAGATATAAATAAATGTTTTGTATCAGGGAATGCTTGAGTAAAAACTGTTCCATTGACAGCATGTAGTCTCTTAAAGCAGTTATTTAGTAAATTTGCACATTTGAAGACATTCAAAAGCTCCTGTCAGGTTTTGGATAACAGATGTCTCTGAAAAGGTGCCTCTGGAATCTTCAATGTTTGAGCTTAGGGTTTTTACTGGAAGCTGTAGACCTTCTCTCTTTTGGTTTCTTAGTTATAGATCAAATAAGTTTTTTATGCTTTTTAAACTTTGGCCTTTTTTTTTTTCATTCTAACAGAACTAATCAAAATACTTTCTCTGAGTGTATTTGCTACAGTAAAATTTAGGATGGTGACAGTAAAACCATTTTTGTAGATACATTTTAAACAAAGAGAATTTGCCTGCTTCTGAAAATGCAAGCAATATACATTTCTAAATCACTATATGGCTTTAATCACATTTTGAAGGTAGATATCTTTAGTACAAATAAAGCTGTACCTGCTTGCCTAGTTGTATGTAGCATAGCAGCATATTTCGTTTATTTAAAAGTTAGTCTAGGTTGTCAGTTTTAATTTGAAAAGGCCTATTGAAGTGCTGCATATATTAAAAATACAGATTTGGCTAACTAAAAAAAACAATCTGGATTTTTATTCTAAGGGAATGTGATTAGTTTCTTTCCCCCCATCCTTGGTGCAGGTAACATTTAAACACATTCAACAGTAGAAAAAGATAATGGAAAGCTTCCTATCAGTTACAGCTTCACTTAATTGTTTCCTGTAGCCCAACAGTTTGTCTGGTTTGTGTGAAGGATAAGCCTGTCTGGTAAACTGGGGAGGGAAAGAAATGGTGTCCCTCTCCTTGGAAGCTTGTGTGCCTGTTTCCTACTTGGTCAATAAACACCTCAAGGAAGGATTCATGTGCGTTGTGCTCTTGTTATGAACTGCATGTTAAAATTGCTAGTAATACAAGCTGAAACAACTTAAGAAATGGTCATTGACTGTTCCAGGTGACCATTGATTTGGTGTGAATCAATACGGCTATTTCTTTACTGTACATATTAGAGTAAAAGGGGTCAGGGTAGATCTTGCCTCACATGGCTTAAATAAATCAAACAGGTGTTATAGATTAAGATTGGTTAGAGATGCTTCATATGGAATTGCCATATCTGTGTTCTCTAGGAAAAAAGGGTTTGAATGCTTTTTCATATTTTAATGAGCAGGACTAATAATGCATGAGAATTTAAGATTCTTGAGAAAAGTTAATGCTGCTAATGAGGCATCTCATCTGTGGATCCTGAGCCTAGTGGTATCTCAGTGGCTTTGAAAATTGCTGTTTCAAATGTGCAAATGCTGGGAATAGAATGTATTTGCATCACATTTAGTTTGACAGCTCGCTGTGTTGAAGACATCTTGGGATGCCTGTTGGCTAGATCAGAAAACATCTGTAACAGTTAGCTCCATGATACAGCTGTCTTTAATAAGGCATACATGAAAAATCCACCTTGTTTGCAAAATGTGGTAAAGCTTCACCAACATAACAGAATTTTAGCATTAAGTAATTAATAGATATTTAACTGAACAGAGTAGAAAACTGAGTAATCAAGACAGGTAACATATTCTATAATCTTTATCATTTGAGGAATTTAGCGATAATTTATTTAGTGACATGTGTCTCTGTTCTTCCAGTAGACAGCTTGAACTGCATTTTAAAACATTTGATAGGCTTGATGACAGCAATTCACAGAATCACAGAATTATTAAGGTTGAAAAAGTCCTCTGAGGTCATTGAGGCCAAGCTATATTCAGTGACATAGTCAGGTAGGACTGCTGCTAGTTAAAGTTTATGGGTGTTAAGATGAAGTGAAAAAAATCAGTGCTTTCCTGGTGTGCAGATATTTTTAGTTCCCGAGTGTGTTTATCTCCCATTACCTACATGAAATTAATAAGAAAAAAAGCTAACAAACCCAAGCTTGTCTTTGGGAGCTCCCAAGCAATGATACCTGCATGTATGATAGTGAGTTTGTGCTTTTTTAGGGGAAGAAGAAAATTGAGCTCCTGCATTGGTGGGTTGCTCAGAGCTATGAGGTGTCACTTCACTGCTTCTTTTTACGGTAGAATTGGTGGCTTAAGCCTGGCAGAGAAACTCTTATCCAAAATCCTGCCCTGATAGATTGACAGCATCCTGAAACGTGCTCTTCAGCCCAGTTCCTCTGATCAGCATCTTTGGAGTTGTGCCTGTACACTTTGCTTTATTTGGATCAGCTAATTTAATTCAGAAATATGGAAAGCCAGGCTTTTTATTTCTGAGTTGCCAACAAGGTTACAAAGTAAAAAATGCATTACAAAATCAAATTGTAGATTGCATATAGCAGTAGGGTTGTTCTTAACCGTTTCTGTATCAGTCTTATTGAATTTGGTATACTCTTACTGAAGTGCTCTGACAGGCTGTTTTGTTTTTAATCAGATCCTCCCTCTTGAGATTGTTATATGCATTTAGTATTCTTTTCTTTCAGTTTTCATGTAAAATACCATAAAAATACATACTCTGCCTGAGTTGTGTTCCATCTGTAATGGTTATTACATTCCACATATGGGGAAGATGAAGTGACATGCTCTCAGTACACATGACAGAATGGTGTCAGGGTACTTCATCCAAATTATCCTCTCACCTGATTTTTTTGCTGCTTTAACATCTTCACTAGATAGGCTTCCTTCTTTCTTTTTGTAACTTAAAGTGTCACTTGCATCTGAAGAAAAGCTGAAATAGTATGTTTTGTGTGTAATCTGTTGTATTTGTTTCCTGTGCACTGCAGGCTTTCCCCCTATGATATCTCAAACTTTGTTTTTGAAGCTAAGTTACAACCATAAGCCATGGGACTTTGCAGCATTACTTTAAAAAAATCTATGTAGTACCCGGATTATTTTCAATTTAGTCATCTTCTATTTGGTTGAAAGAAATTGTGACCACCTTAAGGAAGAAAAAAAAGTGGTTCTTTTTGAGATTAGGAGCTAGCCTAGTTTGAGTGGTTTGGGTTTTTGTTTTTTTTCCACTTAAGAGATATCTGAAATGGTAAGAGAAAACAAATATCATGTTAGTCTCAAAAGAGGCTTCCTAGTAGTGCTGGAAAAACAGCCTAACATATTTGTCTGTCCCCACGTTGTATGAGCTTTGGGAATAATAAATGGCCTATGATTACTGATTACCAAGAAGATTCTAAACTATTTCTAAAATTTCTTTCTCAAGAGAAAAGACTGCTTCTATTTCTTTAATAATTGTGCAATCCAGTGGTATCAGAATTGCAGTAAATATGGATAGAAAAAAATCTGCAACTCTTGCAGTTAAGCAATAATTTCTTGCACTGTTACATATTAATTTTTAAAAATTCTTAAAGCATGGATGGGAAACAAGCTGGAAGATCATAAACCAAACAAACTACACACATGCAATTAAGTGTCTGAGCATGTCCTGTGGTAACCTGCTGCATAGACTGGAACACAGGTGTGAGGGCAGGAGTGACTGGTTTCTGCTTGCCTGCAGGTCATCATGCTGCTCTGCAAGGGAGGACCCAGGCAGTTTCCTGTGCTCAGATATATATTCTGTAATTTGTGGAGAGAGACCTGTTAAATGCCAGTTACACCTCCTTGGTCCAGATGCTATTGTTTCTCTCTCCTCTGTTCTTGTCTTGTAAACAAATCATGCCTATCAGTAGAACTTGTTCTTTTGGGTATTAAGTTTACGATGAATATCCTTGAAATTAATTTTGGTATACATTAGCACCAGTGTTGCACATGTGCAGCATTTAAATCAGCTCTAAAGTTTCAGATGTGCTGCTGATGGAGTTTTAATGCTATACTCTTCAAGTTAGAGAATTAAGCAGTTCTCGTAGACCCAGTAGATGAACTTTTATTTTCATAGTCTCTGCAGCAAAGCCGAGCCTGGAATATTGCTGCTATTCACCAGACATCATCTACTGGTCAGAGATAGAAATGAATCGAGATTTGTGCAGGAAAGTTTGATTTTTCCCTGACTGCAGACTGGAAGAAATGCACGTGTTGCAAGTGAAGAACTGTTTAGGACTTGTTTAGGTATTGGTTACTAGATGATGTTTTATATTCCATAGCTGCTAGTTCTGATCTGTAATGTTACTAAAGGAAATGGTGGGGAGTTTCTTAAAATCTTCATTGTGTCAGAACTTGGACCCTGTGCCATCTCTTGCTTGCTGACCTTATTAAGTGCTGGTGGATGGGAAAGTCCATGTAAGCTGGCAGCTTCCATGGCATATTTTGTAATTCATTGGCACAGATGGGTTGGACTCAATGATCTTTGTAGGGTTGGACTCAATGATCTTTGAGGTCTCTTCCAACCTGGTTGATTCTATGATTCTATGAATTACTGTGTGCTCTGAGTTACTGGATGACAGTGTATCCCTCTGTGGCATCTTTGCCCATTGTTCCGGAGATTGTCTGTTGTTTAATACCTTGCTTCAGTAGCCACTGCATAGATGAAGTGTCAAAATTATATGAATAAGAAAACAATTTTAATTTCATTTCTTCCCAGAAAAAGAATTAATGTATGGAAGAAAGGAAAGAATTCATGCAGGTACTTGAGAAATACATATGATAATGGATGTGAGGGCAGTCTGTGCAATGTGGAGGATGAATATGAAGGAACAAGCTCATAAACCCTTGTAAGCTGGAGGAGGTGCTCTGCAGAGCAGGTCACAGTTCCAAAAGATCCCTGCAGTTTCGTCAGCGCAATGGTGACTCACTACTACCTCATTTTTCTACCTTTTTTCTGATTGGCCTAGCAGCATCCAAGGAAGATGACAACCACTGTGAAAATGTAGCTATTGGCAAAGAGGCAGCAGTAATCCTCACAGCTGAAGTTTTATGATGTGAATGTTCAGTCTCAGAATTGAAGTGGCTGAGGTTTCTTGAGAATGTTGGTCTGCTCTGTGCTACAGGGAAGGCATTGGCCCTGACTGTATTTCTTGGATATGGTTATGATTTTCTCTGAACTGTGGCACAATGGCAGATTTCTTTCCTCCATTAATTTAATAGGAAGAAGATTTTGTCGCCTTTTGAGATAATAAAATGCAAACAGAATTAGGGTTTTATTAGTTATCTTAAATTAAACATGGAAGTTAGCTACTGTTTTCTTCTTATGGTTTATATTCAACAGTATTTGCCATAATTCTCCTTTATATGTTTGCACACTGAAAAATTTTCAACCTCAAATCCAAGGTGAGACCGTGACCCTTGGAAGGTAATGTAGCTGTGCCTGAAATAACTGTGCAGTTATGTCTGCATTGGCAATGATGCTATACAACTGGCTGACTCACCCATTTTGTAGATGGTCTGGACCTTTCAATTTTACAAAGGTTGTTAATGGAGTGGCTATTTTGTCTTCTGCAGTCTTGTGAAATACCTTCTCAACAGCATTGATGGAAAGTGTTATTTCTTAATGTAAAAGATTTTTCAAAGATTTTTTCTTCATTAGCCATACAAAAGTTTAAAAATCTGCCAAAACAGACAGAATACAGATGTCTGTTTCATTGTACTGGATTCTGCCTTTCCTTGCTTGTTGGTAAAGGAACTACAGTTTTTAGACTAAATAAAATTTGAGTGTTCTTGATATAAACCTTCTTGTCCATACTGTTTGACCAACCAAAATGGCAAAATCTTGCTTGCATAAAACTAGATTTAAATTGATTTGAGACATGAACCTTAAACTGCTTCTTAAGGTCAAATTAGCCATGACAGCAGTTAATGGAAAAGCTTGAAAGAAATACTTGAAAAACTCTTCAAGTCTTATTGATGTTACTGCTTAAGGTCTCACACTAGTGTGTGCTGGGTGGAAATCAGTCCTTGGCTTTTCTACTGAACTACAGCGATGCTTATTGATTTATTGATGGTGGTTTTTGAGAAGTGTACATTTGCTACTACTAAATGCTTGTGGCTTTTAAATTCACATGAAGTTCTGTATTTTCAGGTGGAAAAAATTCAGCGTTTTTAGGAGTATTACATCCACTCATATTAGACAACTGAGAAGTAGGCCTGTCTCTATGAATAATCTATTTTCTCAGGTGTTTGAGCTGTTTTGTAAACTTGTGGTTTCTCTGAGGTTTCTGAATGACGTAACTGGAAGTGATCAGTGTCTCATTAATTTTCCTGTGTTGTCTTGCAAAGACACGGATATCCAAGGTCCTCCTGCTCATTTTCTCTGCAGAGGCCATACCTTTGGCTTTTGCTTTGCCTTGGTGTTGGGCTGTGCATTATTCTGGTCTCGGATGTTTTGTGATCACAGATTAATTTCTGTCTACTGTCATTCCCTGTTAAAATGAAATCATGTTGCTAGTGGCTGTTCCTGTAATTGACATAAACCACATAAAAATTGACATTATGGAAAGGAAGGTGTTTTGTTTCTGTATAGAAATACCGTCTCACATAAAAATGTGCATATGTGGTTCTTGTGGTGTGTTACAGGTTGCCATATGCCAGTTAGTAAAGGGTGTATACATGAAGTTCGGAGTGGTTGAAGGGAACCTGTTGCCCCTTTTCCCTCTATAGCCACCTAATATGTACAATATGGGGCTTTTCTCATCTTTGGAGTAGTAATAATTAGATAAATCAAGCTAAAGCTTAAATTTTGCAGTGTGGTTTTAGGTCTTTGTACCTGGTGAGAGTTTTTGTCAAGTGGACACATAGGCTTCCCCCACTTACACCCTCACTCTTTGCTTCAGCTTACTGTATAAAACTACAAATATATCTTGGGTCACTCGAAATGTCTGTGAGAAACTGAGAGAAAGAGAAATTTGATTGAATAATTTGTTCTAGTAAAGTGCAGAAAGGCCCTGTTGAAGGATCAAAAACGTGTTGTCCCAGGCACTGTAAGATGATTTTTACCTATAGTTCTAGGTGCGGTCTGTCAGAATTAATTTGACACAGGTGTCATTATACCTGTTTGTATTTAGGGTACATCTTCTTTTATTACTTTTCCATAGTATCAGAAATAGAATTAAGTAAAACACAGATAAATAAGACAGCCATTTCTAGAATTTCAGGATTCTTTCTGTAGAACTTGCTTAGTATCTGCCATGAGCAAAGTTATAGTGCAGTAATGGGAAAAGGAAAATGACCACCAGCAATCCTTTTTGACTGTGTTTTTTTGTTGCCTAAACTGTATTCCTGTGACATGTCTTTTTTTTGCTTAAAGCAGGCAAATCAACAAGCTGGGAAGATGGTGGCTGGGGAGCCTGGGATGAAGCAGAGTTACAAGAACCTGTAAGTTCATATGAACGAGTTTTCATTGCAAACTTGTGGTGTTTTGGCTTTTTTTCACCTCTGTAGTTGTCACTCAGACAAGAAGGATCTTGGCCTGTGTTTTAAATGTGACTGCTTCTTTGTCCCTTGCTCCTCTAATTGTTTGTAAATATAGGTTGGATGTTACTTGTTGTGACAGCTGTTCATACTCTTATATTTTGTAGGCTTTTTTTCTCACTAGAGTATGCACACATCTTTGTGCTGCTGCAGCTGGGGGCATCTTTTTTGTCCTATAGCTAGTCAGAAAGAGTACAGCATGAGTGAAATTATGATAATCTGTCATGAATTAATATGAATCAGAATTACCTAAATCATGAATCACTGGCACAGACATTTTCCTAATGATCACAGAGTACTCCTTTTATGTTCTGATGTGTGGACAGTGTGACAAGAGGGATGAAACCACATATGGAGGATGGAACACCATAGTTGCTCCTCTATAAAGAGAGGAAAACATCCTTTTGCCCAACTAGTTCAACTAAGAGTAGCATGGTTAGTCTGTTAATTGTTTGTAAGGCTGAGACATGTAGCTACCAGCTGACTTGCATGAGGTGTTAGGGAAGCTGTTTGTGTAGAAATCCTTTGCTCCTGAATGAATCATCTCAACAGAATTGCTTGATTAATTCCTTCTAAGAGCTCATGAGATAGAATGAGGAATCCAGACCTCACCTTGCTAACAAAACTCTTCTATCTGCTGTCTTTATCTCAGTGTGCAGGAAGTATGCCTGAGGAGTCAGGCAGTATCCTTGTGACTACTTATTT
>NW_008675484.1:10680-37325 GCF_000695815.1 Acanthisitta chloris
GTGACAAATCAGTTAAAGTGAGCATAGTGTCTCTCAGGGATGAATCACTGGCACTGATGCCAGGGAGTGACGAGTATAAAATGTTTCAAATAGGATAGGTACTCAGATCCACTCTAATAGCCATGAAATGAGTGTGTTTCTTAGGCCACATCTTTATTAGATGTGTTGTAATGGTTATAACTTCCTGAATGAAGAGAACAAATGCTTGGTTTTCTGTTTATGTTGTAATCTGATAGAACCAGTAGGCACTGCTAAATTGCAGTTGTTTAATTTTTCACTCTTTTCTTTGAAATGTCAGACTCTTCTGCCAGGTAGCTCACACCCTTCTTGCTGAAGACCTCCTTCTCCTCTGCTTACACGTTTTCCCCTAAAGTTGCTAGTGATTCCAGGTCAAACTCTTCAGAAAGAATAAAGTCATCCACAGCAAACAGGTTGTTCTGTGTAGGAGCATATAAATATGTGAGTCTGTATGACTGAACACACAGCAAAATGAGTGCGTGAATCTAGCACAGGGTTGAGAATTATTATGATAATATAACAGTGAATTCCCTTGTTAAAGCTTTTAACTGTTGATTGGTATTATAATTAGTGAAAAAATCATTGTTTCTTGGAATTACTTGTCCCCCAGGCAGGACAAGTAGCTATTTCCTGGCACATAACAACTTTAGAGAAGACACTGAGAACGAAAAAAGTTCTCTTTCCTTTCATAAGATGTCCTTTTATGGAACTATATTAGCTGTTTGGTAGGAATGATGATGTTGATAGCTGTTTTTAATGGTGATTTAAATGATGTTTTGACAAGTTCAGCACTTTTTTGTGTTTTAACCCTTAGCGTATTTTTGTCACTAATATAAGATGGACATGTTTTATGTCTTTGGTGTTTATGCTTACAGATAGTTTTAAATTTTCTGCCTGAGATACAATTTTAATTCCTTTTAATCTTTAAACAAGCCTTTCATTTCTGTTTCTTTTTCTCAGTTTGAAAATCATTACATTTAAAATTAGTACATGGCTTTTCTTACGTGTTTTTGAACATGATGCATTTTCCCCATTGTGAGCAGTTAAAGTTGTCATGAGTATCTCAGACAACTTCAGTGTCTTTTCGTAAAGTCTTGAGAATGCCAGTAAATAGGGGGAAATTGCTGCTATATAACCTGGCATCCATCAAGAGACACAAAGGACATGAAAATAGGTTCTCCTCTTGCACAAACTAAGGGATAGAGTGGACAAAGATAGTTAACAGAATGTTTGTAGTGTGCTAATGTAGACCTTATGATGGATATACAGGGTATGCCTATGTGCACAGAGTGACCATTTTTATGGTACAACCTAATGAAAGGAAATAAATACAATAAATAACTGATTAAGAGTATGACCTGCAAATTCTTCCTGGAGTTGGTGTTTATTTTTCTGCTGGGAGTGTGTGTATCTTAGAGCAGATACAACTTTCCTATAACAGAATAAATAGTATGGATTAGAAAATGATCACACTGAAGTTGCTGGGGTTTTTATTTGTGCATAGCTGCTTTGGGGTACTAGAAGATGGGTTAAGATTTTGGAGAGCTAGGAGAGGAGGTAAGGTATGTGGCTATGGAAATGGAGTTTGTGGACAAGGGAAAGTGTGTTACAGTGGTTGGGGTGAGAAGATGGAGCTAAGTAAGCAGGAGTATCATCTCTGACACACCTTGTAGCAGTCCACTCAAAACCTGTTATTTACTTTTTGGCTTTGAACTGTGTTTAGCAGGAGCTACCTTGTTTGTTCCAAAATCAGGTATTTGGTTTGTTGCTCCAAGGAAAAAAGATGCAATTTTTTTGCTTTTAAACATGAGGATGATATCTAAGTCTTTACTTGCCAAGTTTTAAGAGTGTAATGATGGGTATTTCTTAGTTTGAATTTGATTCACTGTTCCTTGTTGTGGAAAGACACCTGATACCTGTTGCATGTTACCATGAGCCCTTTGTGTGAATGCCAGCTTTGTTACTTCATGTGTGTGTGTTTACTTACTGCTGGTCAGTGTAGAGCTTGGATAAATTAGTGATGAGAACTTCTTTCTTTCCTGTTTTGAAAATACACAGCATTAGTGCAAGGTTTTGCATTTCTCATGGCTTTTCATGCAAATTGAAGCTGTAGTGAGGTGAAAGTAATACTCATTTGAGCGCTGGTATGGAGGACAAGCCAAATTGTTGTCATATATTTTGCAAGTTGTGCTGTGTTTAAAAATTATTGCTTACATTGACTGAAGCTTTACCTGTAGGAAGAAGAGGAATCTAATTCCAAGAACCAGAGAAATTACTGGCTTCATGACTGTGTGTTGTCCTTGTCACCAACAAATGACCTGATGGTAATAGCTAATGAACAGAAAGCAGTCTTTTTAGTGCGTAAGTATACATGCTACAAAGTATTTATGCTAGTAACCAGGGCAAGATTTGTTTCCCCCGTCCCCATCTGCTTATCCCCATGTCACAACTTCAAGAATTTTGGAGTGTTTTATAGTACACTTTATGCATTTTCTAGGTGGTGCTTGGCAAGTAAGTTGTTTTCTCAGCTGTATTTTGACCAAGAAAACCTTTTAATCATATATAATTTGTATGTATTATAACTACCCAGTTGTCTTGAGATGCTCTGAGATACAGACATTAATTGTGCTCAATAAGGAAAACAAAACTTTTGTATTAATTTCAAGGAATTAGGAATAAAAATTAAGGAATACTTGTCCTTTCCCTTGAAAAAAAATGACCTGAGCCAGTGTCACTTGGCTCAGAGAGTATTGAGGTGAATTGGTTTTGAGATTTCCACCTTTGATAGAATATTCTTCTCCATCTTGAAGAATGGGTGGCTTTATATTTAAAGCAGGGCTCTGAGAACTTTTGAAGGTACCCTTAGTAATCCATGCACACTGATCAGCCAGCTGCTGTTTATGTATGTGCTCTTGTCTGGGGTGCTGGTGGTATTAACAGCTAGAGTTGGTGGCACATAACTGTGATGGAGGGAATCCTCCTGATACAGGGAATACTATAACATCTTAATGCAAAAGTCTGACTGTTGAAGCTTAGAGTTGCATAATTGGGCATAATTCATGAAGCTCTTACTGGGTTAAACATAAGCAAGTGACTTAACTCACTTGCTGGAGAGCTACTGTGGAGTGGCAGCTGTACCACACAGTGGCAGAAGTGTCCATGTGTCTCAGGTTTCAGGTGTCAGACAAATGGCACACAACACTAACTTGGTTTTGGTCATCCATTGGCACCTGGGAGATGATTCAACAACCAAATGTCAGCTGTAATAGCATCCTGTGAATAACAAAGCATAGTATTTTCTAGTCTTGAATGATGATGCAGTGATTAAAGAATGTCAGTTTAATGTGTGAGTCTTATGTCCTTCTTGGCAATTAAAATTTTCTATTTGTTTAAGCTCATGTTCAGTAATAGTAATGTTCCCAGAAGTTTAACCCTGTTTAGTGCTTCTTTCCTAAGGATCGCTGTTTTATGGATTGAACCTTTTAATATTTGATGGAGATATTACTGTATGAATATTTTTGAACAAAACTAGGCATTTTAGAATTTTAGTAGTGTGTTGTTCCACATAAATTTCTAAGAAAACATATGTTATTTTTATGATCTTCAGGGTTTGAATTGGTACTTGGTCTAAGTGCTAAAGGATACATAAGAGAAAGTTTAGCAATAGAACTAATTTGTGAGATGCAAAACGTTATGATCTTATAGATGGTGTCTTTATTCTTAATGGCAGCTAAATGGAAGCACAGTGACAAGGGAAAAGAGGAAATGCAATATGCTGTTGGCTGGAGTGGCTTTCTGAATGTTGAAGAAGGGTAGGTGTTGCAGCTGTGATGAAAATGTTATTTTTATGTTTCATATATGCTGTTTCCTTCTCTTTTTTGTTTTCTTTCATCCGAGTGCATTCATGGTCTTATGCATTTTAGTTTTGAAAACAAATGGAGTAACATGGGTGGTCAGAAACACTGTCTGCAGAGGTCACTCTTGTGCATTGTGTGGTGTCTCAGGACAAATTCTTACAAATTAGAAGAAGTGTTCTGTGCAAATCAGTGTATTTGCATATAATTTAGACCTTTAAAGAGATTGGAGATTCTGTGCTGTTTGTAAGTTCTTGTTCTAGAAGGGAAAAAAAGTAAGTACTCCCTTTGGAAAATCTTCTTTTATTTTAGAGATTAAATTTTGCTGGGGATGTTGCAAATGGAAATGTATAAAGTTGTTTTAGAAGCATTTCATTTCAAAACCTCAAGCAAATATAAAGTCATCTTTTTGATCAAGAAATGGTTTTGGACTCTAAGTCATTTAGGGGCTTTGAAAATTTGCTTTGGTCTTACATTTGGTATTTGCACAATATTATTGCTCAGTCTGTCTTCAAATAACCAGACAGATGCTTTTCTGGATCTCCCATATGGAAGAAGTTTTTACACTTAGTTATTAAGTTTGCAGCCTTGGGTTGCTGTCTGTCTCTGAACAGGCTCCCTATGGCCTTCAACCTTCTGTTGTGCTGCACGAGGTATTGACTTAATCAGCTTCTCTCCAATCTGTAAAAGTCATAATCCTTTTATAAAACTGCTGCTTCCACACATTTTAACTGTTTTATATGCATTTCTAAGTTGTTGGTTCCTCCCCATACTACCATTGAAAATACCCTGACGTCTTTGTTAAAGAAAAGAAAAAGTAATTCTGTTTGAGGGTTGTTCCTTACTACCGTTACAGCCCCAAGAGACACTATTGCATGGAACAGGTAGCTCTCTTTAGATAGGCACAGTTATATTCACTGCATCTCGATTCATTATTATTTATTATTTCTGTAGAAGTGTAAATATGGCAATTACTATCAGTTTTGTCAAAAGACTTGGATGGTTTTGATTGTTTTGTGGGTTTGTAGGTGTTTTTTTCTTTCCCCAAAGTTGCCTTCAACTAAGAACATTCTGTTGGTGGCTAAGCTTCGCTATTGGAAGATGAGGTTTCACTGAGATGTTTAATGTTGCTTTTTGCAACTCATCTCAAACTTGCATTTAGAAGGCTTTTTTCCCTGTAATTTTCTGCTTATTTAATCACTCCTTGGGGAATGGAGGTGACCTGAAATGTAAATAATAAACAGTACTGTGGCCGTTAATGCTATAAGTGCTGTTTGGGATGTCATCTTGAATTTATGTGCTGTTTCATAAAACCTTTGTACTGCTTCTGTTTCCCCAGACAGTGTAAAACTTTCTGTCATGGTAACAGTTAAATACCTTTTGATTTGAGATATTGAGGCCTGCTCATCTGCTTGCCTTCTGCATGCTTTGCCTGACATGTAGTGAGCATGCTTGGTTGTTGCATTACCTGGGGAGACCATGTTAGCCCTTTCAAATGCTCTCAAATTATAAGGCAGTGAAATGCAATGGATGTAAAATCTACCTTACTGCATACTGTATTTCAAAAAATTATTTTGAGAAGTATGGTTCAGTTGACTTCTTCTAAAAGAAGTGTTTGTTCTTGGTATATCATTATAGATCAGAAAAAATTATTTACCTTTAGGTACAGGAGATTTAACACGAATCCACTGAAGAGTTCTGGCAGAATAGTCAGTCTGTGAATGATGAAATACAGCATTAGCAAGGTGTAATAAGCACTCATGATCTATTTGGGCACCCTGGAACTTGTAATTGAAAATGTATTTAATGTGAAGGGACTTTTTGGTTTCTTACTGTGAATTTGTTCCATGTTGGTCTGCATTAATGTATTATTAAAACATAAAAAATGCTGATTTAGATCTCTTGTGCAGAGCAAAATTTCACAACTGGAGGAAAAAAATTAATTTTATGTTTCTGTTTCTAGTGAATGCGTGAGTAGTGTGTTGTGTATTCCACTGGCAAGCCAGAAGAGGTAAGGATTGATATTCCTATGTGTGTGCATCACGAGTCTCTTAACATTGCACTTTTACATGTCTATAGCTTAGAACAGGATTTAGTTTTAACTTCTTGTATATCTTTGTGAAACAGGAGTTCCACAGGCCGTCCTGACTGGACCTGCATTGTGGTTGGCTTCACCTCTGGCTGTGTTCGTTTTTACACTGAGGTATGTTTCTTGGGCACATCAGGCCCACAAATGAGCTATTGTCATCAACATCCATTCTGTAAAGCTTTTGTTTCTGCAGTTAGTGCTTTTTGCCTTCCCTAGGGAAAGGGACAGAAATGTTCATGCTTATTCTTTCTCTTCTAGAATGGAGTGCTGCTTCTTGCACAGCTTTTGAATGAAGATCCTGTCCTACAGCTAAAGTGCAGAACCTATGAAATTCCCAGGCATCCTGGTGTCACAGAACAGGTTTTGTCAGATTATTTCAAAAGCGAAGTGGCAGTATTATGGGGTATGGAAGGGAGTCTTCTCTGTGAATCCTCTGTGTCCTTTACCAGTTTTTGATGGGATGGACAGTTCCTTAGAACAAGAGACTCTGGATTTCTTGTTCTGGAAGTATTCATGCCTGTATAGTTGGAGGATTCAGAATGTCTGTTTAGTTTTTTGAATATTAGCTCTGTAGGTTTTGTATTTTTCTCTGTGATAACCTGGCAAAGGAATGCTTCATTCATTTCCTGTTTATTCATTTATGTGCATAAAATGCTGTAATGCATTGATGAAAGGAGATAATGCAACTAGACAGGTGCCAATCTTATTCATAAGAATTTATGAATGGAAGATAGGTGAAAATTAAAACAGTATTTACAGTGCTTGGACCTGCATGTCATAATAAGCGTTTTCTGCAGAGTTCAGGCTCTTTGGGAAAGAAGGCACCTTGCTTGCTCTTGGCCGAGTTGGCATGCTTTATGTGGAGAGCTAATGAAGTTTTAGAAATTTCCAAGTTTGCTTTGTACAAAGGCTCCTGTGATTCGGCATGACATTTTTGGGATCAGTTTTGAAATGCAGAAACATTAAGGAATTTGAGTCTTGAATTTGTATCGCCAGATTAGCATTTATGTGCTCAAGTGATAATTTAGGCACTAGTCCAGTTTTAGAATTTGGCTCACAGAACCTTGATGTTTGCATTCTAGATGAACCTGTTTTTCTGTGGCCTTCACAAACTACTGTAACTTGTGTATTTTCTTCCTAATCCATAACACATATTAAGCAAACAAAGAAGTTATTGAAAGAAGATAAAAATATAAAATTGTGTCTAAATCATTTATTGGACAATTTAATGTTGAATTTATGTAGTTTTGCCTTAGTCTGTTGCCTGTGACTTGTTAGCTATTAACTCTCTGGATGTAATCCTCATCTTGGCATAGCTGATACTATAAAAAGCGAGAAAATAAGTTGTTACAACAGTAACAGTTACTTCTTTTTGTCTCCTTTCTCTCATCTTTTCCACAGAATGAGGAACTAAGTATCTTGTACCCAGCAGCAATTGTGACAATTGATGGTTTCAGCCTCTTTCAGTCCCTTCGTGCATGTCGCAATCAGGTAGCGAGAGGTACGTTTAAGGGAAAATGTTTATTTCTGACTCTGTTAAAAGTACTTTAAATTTTATGAAATTTACTTATGTTAACTTATGTTAAATATCAAATCAAGGTGGAATTTAGATTGTCTTTTCTTGCCCATCAATATATTGACATCTACTGCAGACAGGGAAGTTTCTTCCTTTGCAGAAAATGTCCTCATAGTTGTCCAGGTGGTACTGACTGTCTTGTACATGTTCACCATAATGCTGTACACTGGTTTTGGCTGGGATAGAGGTAATTTTCTTTCTAGTAGCTGGTATGGGTCTATGTTTTGGATTTGTGATGAAGGCAGCATTGCTAGCTCACCAGTGTTTTAGCTATTGTGGAACGGCACTTACACAGCTTCAGGGCTCTTTTGTTTCTCACACTGCCCTACCAGTGAGCAGTCTGCAGGCTCACCAGAAATTGGGAGGGGACACAGCTGGGACAGCTGCCCCAGCTGCCCTAAGGGAGAGCCCATACCATATGATGATGTGCCCAGTGATAAAAGCTGGGAGGAGAGAAGGAGAAACATTGAGTTATGGCATTTGACTTCCAAAGTAACTGTTATACTTCATGAAGCTCTGCTTTCTTGGAAGTGACTAAATACCTGCCTGCTGATAGAAGTAGTGAATGGATTCATTATTTTGCTTTGCTTGCATGCAAAGCTTTTGCTTTACCTATTAAACTGTCTATCTCAACCCACAAGTGTTCCCACTTTTACTCTTCTAACTCTTCCCCATCCCACTGGGAGGAAGTGAGTGAGTGGCTCTGTGATGCTTAGCTGCCCCTGGTGTTAATACACACCACACTGCTAAGGTGCTTCTTAGCATGTCATGGTACTGGTTTCACTGTCAGTGAAATACTCTTCCCAGTAAGGACATCATGGGAAGTGAAAATGCTGTGATTATGTTGGTAATGATCATTGCTCTTTGTGTTAATGTCTGAGAGGTTTTGATATCTGGTTTGATTGTGCAGTCTTTGATCTTGTTCCTTTAGCACAGTGCCTGTTCATACTCTAATTTGCGAACAGTTTCCTGGAGTGAGAGGAGAACCACGTGACAGTACCGTGTGGTAGATGGCACAAGTATGGTGCTGTTACAATTCTGCAGGATAAATCATTAAAAAAAGACTGTTGCTGAGTTTTTCTCCTGAATTTCCTGATGGTTGTTCTAATTGAACTTCAAATTTGTGAGATTCTTGTTTCTGTTACAGCAAGTCACATCAGCAGGCGGTCACGAGGCTGGGTGTGGGTGGGAAACATAATGGATCTGCCAGCATGACAGCATTAGGAGCTGTAGGTATGGCAGCACCCTTAAACTGAGGCCTGAATCTTATGTAAAAGGGCTGAGTGGTAAAGAACTGAGAAATGTGGCTGTGGTGAAACAGCTCTTCTCTGAATCATGGGGGGATGTCCAGTAGAAATGGATTGCTCACTCTTTCTTTCAGTTCAGGACAAAGTGGCATGAAGTGAAGTTAGGTGATAGTAAATTCCAAATTAAAGCTATGCATGTTTATGTAGCACAAGGTGAAATTGTGGAATTCTTTGCTTGAGGTTGATGTGGATGCTAAGGGCTTGCTTGGGCTCCGAGGGAAACTGACAAATCAGTGAGGAGAGCTGTGGAAGTTTACTGAGTGCTTAAAGCTTACTTCTGTGTGCCTTCGGAAGCTGGTTTAGAGGAAGCATCAAATATATGTCCTTATTCTAATATTCTTGCCTAGACATCTGGTTTTAGCCCTGCTCAGATCCTGGTCTGCCATGCTAAAAGCTCTCCGGGTCTATCTAATAATGTATATTGTTATCTTCTTAATGGAAAGGTAGTCTGAAAATACGAGATAAGGCAAACTTCTTGAAAATCATAACCTGAAAACCTGATATTCTGTGAATCATGCAACAAATACAAAAGGAAACAGACACTGTAATGAGAAATACCCATTTGCTTTCACAGCCAGGACACACTCTGCCATTTCAGTGAGAGATCACAATTTGCAGAGAAGCATTTAGAGCTTGTTGCAGTATCTGTAGCTAGAGTGCTCTAGCTTCTTTCATTCCTGATCATCTATGTCATAGTAGATATTTTGAAAGTTTCAGTCATGGGTATAGTTTTACTACTGTTCTTACCTCACACTGTTACATATGTAGTGAATGTGCTGACTTTGCAAGTACTTGGGTGGAGGAGTTTCCACTTAAACATGACCAGACCACAGAAATAAATTGTAGTAGCTTTAAAAAAGTGTACAGATTATTATACCATAAATAGCTAGTGAGACAAAGCTCTGTGCAAGGACAAAATTGATTGAATATCCTGTGCAGTTCTCTTCAGTGAAATTTTTAAAACGTTCTAATTTCATGCAGGTAAATATTTCAAAAGGCTGTTTTAGCTCACCAGGTGTTTCAATGTATGTTAACTTTAAACTAGGTTATTTTGTGACTTCAGATTGTATCAGGTTGTGTTTTTTTCCAATCTGTTATGCTATTCCTTTGACTCAGTAGAATTTTTTTTGTGTTTTGTCAGCTGCAGCATCTGGCAATGAGAATGTTCAGCCTCCACCATTAGCTTATAAGAAATGGGGTTTGCAAGATGTGGATACAATTGTTGACCATGCTAGTATTGGTAAGCATTTCTGTTCAATTTGAAGTATTTAGATAAATGAAATAAATGTTTTTTTGCTGTTAAATTTGGACCGAAAGCACTTAGTGGTAGTGGTTGGATAAACATAGTGGGAGAAGGCTGTCACAGTGAATGATCTCATTAACCATCATCAAAAGTGTATTTTACTTTCTTTTCTAGTCTGATTGCACCTTCCCTCTCCACTCGAGGGGAGAAAGGATGTTACAGCTGTAACTGTCTTGTCCTTTGTTGTTTGGTAAGAAACAGCCAAGAGAGACTAGGTCAGATGCAGTTATTCCCATTTCTGTCAGGTGAAAGAACTGTCTGGCGGGCAGATTAAGTCTGGTATTGGTCTTTCCAGAGTCTAGCACGTAAAGAAAATAAAATTGAGATTGCTCCTTTCCATAAGAGACAAATTGACTTTTAGGCTCTCAAACACTTTCAGCCCTCAGGAATTTACAGAAGCTAAGGTTCTTGTTAGAGGCAGATCTGAGAAACAGAAGCTTCTTCCACCCTTTCTACAAAAGCAGATGCTTTTCTTGGTCAGAAGGAGACTGCCAAGGCAGGTGAAGTGCATTTGACACATGCATTTTTGCTGCTGATGTCTGCTGAATTTTTCTTCTTCTAAACAAACCAGCTGTGCATTAGGTTATTTCTGCTGTGTTCTTTGGAATTTCTGTGGTTAAACCTGTTCTTCCTCCCTTGCCCCTGAATGTTGGCTGACCAGTCAAGAAGGCAGGAATATATTTAGGCTTCTAGAGCAATTGCATGCCTTTGTTGTGAAAGTGTAAGACATTCACTTTAATGTCTTTGTTAGGCATCATGACACTGTGTCCTTTTGATCAAATGAAGACCGCCTCCAATATAGGAGGATATAATGCAGCCATAAAAAACAGCCCACCTGCTATGTCTCAGTATGTTACTGTGGGAGCCAATCCTTTCACTGGTTTCTTTTTTGCCCTGGAGGTATGTACTACAAAGATGACTTGCTGAAACTTTGAAAAATGAATACTTCTTTTTTTCTGTATGAGTATTTCTAAAGTATTCTTATGTTTGTTTTATGCTGACATTTCCCCTTCTTGATGTTCCGAAACTGGAATATTTTGGTGTGGATGAGATAGTAATGTCTGACACGGGTTGCTGCTAATGAGAAATTTTATTTTCTATCTTAAAATGAATGTGTTAGTCAAGTAATTTTAAGTTTTAAAAATTTGTTAATTTATTACTAATTAAGTACCTTAAGGTTTTTTAAAAAAATGTGATTGATATTGTGTAAACATGCATCTTGGGGATTTTTGGAGTTCTTTGGCCTTTGGTCGTCTATGCACGTGACCTGAATGTACTGTGGTAATTTCATGTAGTGGAACTACTACTTGTAGAAGAAAACTGCGACTTAAGCTTAATGATACCTGTAGCACACTTATATGATCTTCTGTTGCATTGAGAAGGATGGCATTGTAGCTGTGTGTCTTGTAGTCAAGACTGTACGTGTGTGCTGTCCTTGTCAGGATCAAAAGTTGATTTAAAATGCTGGAATTGGAATTTTGATTTTTGTACTTGCTTTTCCAATATATTTATGAAGAAACTGCTTACATTAATATTTGCAAGGTTACCAAAGCCATACACCAGCTAACTCTCCGTGATAAATCATACACAGGGTTACTTTAACTTTTGTTGCAGACAAACACAGTGAGCTACCAGTGGCTTGCAGGAGGATTTTGAAATGGTAAAGAGATGTCAGAATGGCTTTTCTGAGGGCAGTGAATTAAAATTTAGCAGAGTCTTAAAGCTCTGCTTTCTGAGCTGAAAGTCCATAGGAGGCCTGAAAAACTATTCTGCAGTTGAGTTCAGTGTAAGGACTATTTATTGGCTTTCTAAAAGCTTTGCTCCTTCATTTCAGGCTGGCTCACAGCTGACTGTTTCTTGACTTGCTAAACATTTTATTCCTTTCTTTCAGGGTAGCTCACAGCCACTGTTGTCTCATGTTGCCTTAGCAGTTGCAAGTAAACTGACTTCAGCATTATTTAATGCTGCTAGGTAATAAAATAAGAAATTACTTCTTTTCCTTTTTTAGTAGCTACAATAGTAGTTTGAGTATATTTAGGACCATTAGAGTAATTCTCCTGATGTGCTTTTCTGTTGTAAGTGGCTGGCTTGGTTGGAAGAGTAAGCATGAAGAAGAACCTGTCCAAAAACAGAAACCAAAAGTGGAACCTGCAACCCCATTGGCAGTGAGGTAAGTTATTTTTTTTTAACTGTCAGTTGCTTTAGGTCTCTTGTGTTTGAGTATTTGAATTATTTTGAAAGGCACATAATTGGTGAGCATGTTTATTTTTCTTGACTTTAAGCAGTGTGATAGTTTTCAGGTCATTTGTTTTAAACTCAGTGTCATTTCAGTTTATCATTCTGGACAAATAATGACTCATATCATTCACTTCCACTGTGTGGGTTCATTGTTACTGTACAAGAACAATGTGCACAGTTTAATGACAGTATAAGTACACAAATGTCACTCCTGAAGCTTATAACTGAAGTGCTTCAAGGAAGTCACATGTGATGCTGCTTATGATGGTTTAAAGTCCACCAGAAAAACTAGGAAGTATCCTATTTCCCTGTTGATTGTGGAGAACAACAGGTTATAGCCTAATGTTGTCAAGAAAGCTGATGAAAGACTAAATTAATTCCTGATGGTTTTTCTTTTAAAAAAAAGTATTCTAAAGCCTCTTCTGCAATGAGAGGCTCTGAGATCTTTGCCTGACCATGCATGACAAGGCAATCACTTATGCTAGTTTCTGGCCTTTGATTTTTCAGGGCTTAGACAGACCTATGATATATCCTGGTAGACAGCACAAGAATTTTTTTTTGTTATTTCATCTTAATTTTACTGATGCCTTATGCTACCTTAAAGAAAGCAATCCTGTTCCTTATAAGGGAATCCATTAACTACATCTGAAGAAAAAGAGGTATCTAGTGGTTTTGCTTGATTATTATTATTCTTTTAGGTTTGGACTTCCAGATTCCCGTCGCCATGGTGAAAGAATATGTCTCTCTCCATGTAACACTTTAGCAGCAGTAACAGATGAGTTTGGAAGGGTTATTTTACTGGATGTTACAAGGGGACTTGCAGTTCGCATGTGGAAAGGTATGGTAGTGAATATTAGTGTAGCATGTAATGTTCTTCAAAAACAGTCTGGCTTCATATGTTCAGACTTAGAATTTCAAGAATTTTAGTGCATTGTGTCATTGCAAACCAAATTCAGGTGTAATAATAATGTCCACAAGGGTATTGTTGTGAGTACCTGAAATGCTTATATGGCCTATAGTTAAAATTTGGCCAGTTTGGTTTGTATTTTATACAGTTTTCTTAACATTTTTCCTTCACAAACTGTATCCCATCAGAAAGCTTTCAACCTAACAATGGTTTTGGAAGAGCTTTAGCTCTGTTCTTCAAGATTCATTCTCTTGATGAGCTCTTGTATCTTCTTTAATACTGCTGAGAAAATAATTTGAAAAATCAGTGAGAAGATACATGTTTGATTCTCATTTCATCATGGTGACTGTGCAGGAAGTCCTCAGTCTCTTTGAAATTGAGGGCTTTTTTGTAAAAGAAATGCAGATGTTAAGCTCTCAAATTGTAATCAAAGCTAATATTACTACACTTCTTATTTTCTCTATAGAATTACAGTTTTGCAGCTTTTTATGAGATGGAAAATTAAGTTTTAAGAACAGGTAGAAAATTTCAAGCTCTTCTCTCTTTCTTCCACATTACCAGTTCAGAAGACTAGTGGTCATGAATACAGTAGCTATTTCAATGGCATACTAACAGTGTAGCAGCTGGAGTAATCATGTTTCCCCGGTGCATTTTTCTCTCATTTTGAAGCTTATTATTTATAATATACGCTTTCTGATGTGCTCAGACTTTTTTTTCTTCATTACTGGGAGCTTCATGCTTTCTAGGTAGTACTGTTAGAGTCCCAAGCTTTATTTGATAGTTGGATACACATTTACAGTTTGCTGGCTTTTCCCTGGTGAGGTTGTTGAGATGTGAAATAGCTTCTTTTTTTTTCATTTTTAAGCAACACTGTCTGTGGTATTAAAAGGTTTGGATCATACCTTTTCTCATGAATTGAGCTCTGAGTGCTTTTCAACCTTCTCAGGGTAACATATCTTGTTATAAACTTGGTTTATACATTAATGTTTCACTTGTGGCTTGGAGTCTTCAGTTCTGCTTGCTAAACCATTACATAGTTCAGTGATGTCATTAGAGCATCTCTGCCTTCTTTGTGTAGGAAGATTTTATGAGGGAAAGTATTTGTGTTGCCCAGAGAAAGAGAGAAGATGAGTATTTTCATTTGGCTACTAAAAAATGCATTTTAATGATGAAAATATACGTATAAAATACTCTATTTATACCCTACTGTTTAAAATACCCTATTTATGCAAATTTCCCTCCTTAAATATTTTGTTGTTTTTTCAATGCAAAGAAATCTGGACACTGTCTACAGATCTTTCTTCTCTGTGAAGCTTTTGCAGTGGTGTAATGTCCAGAATTGAGACCTGATGAGTATTGAGGGGTTTTTGTGTCTTTTGCCAGAGGAACGTATTCCTCAGTAAAGCCTTGCAGGGGGCTTCATTTGACCACTCTCTGGTGGCCCCTGTTCAGAGTAAACGGACCACAGTTCTTGTCAGGAGTTTGTCTACTGGCCAGAGTTGCAGAATTTGAAACATCTAAGATTACAGCCTGCTGGTGATATTGGTGGGTGGTGATGTGTACTAATCCTGTGGTAATTACTGTACATTAAATGAACTTTTGTTGTCTCTTACAAAGGATACCGTGATGCAGAAGTTGGTTGGATCCAAACTGTAGAGGACCTTCAGGAGAGGGAAACTGAGAAGATGGATTCTTCTCCTTTTGGAAATGCACAGGGTCCAAGCAGAGTAGCTCAGTTCCTTGTGATCTATGCTCCGAGGAGAGGCATTCTGGAAGTGTGGAGCACACAGCAAGGGCCTCGGGTTGGAGCCTTTAATGTGGGGAAACATTGCAGGTAAGAAACAGGTAACAGGTAGATGTGTTGCTGTGCTGCAGCAATATGTCGGTATGCAAGTGGTACTGGCAGGCACTTTTTGCATTGCCCATAATGTTTCTACTGAATGCAGCTTGTTGTCATTTTATATAAACTAGGGACTTGGTCATATTTCATCCCTCTACAGTCTTTGCTGATAAACACATTTAGCAGTTGTTTAAGTTTTTAAAACTTGTTGCCTTTTTATTCAGGATGTGGAAGGAGAAGGTTACTACTAATTTTGTCCTGTACAGAAAAGGCTGGTTTTTGTTGGTTTCAGATTGTTGTATCCTGGATATAAAATAATGGGTCTAAACAATGTGACCAGTCAGGGATGGCAGCCCCAGACTTACCAGATATGCCTTGTTGATCCAGTCTCTGGAAGTGTAAAAACTGTCCATGTACCTTTCCACTTAGCACTGAGGTAAGGACTTTTTATGCTCTTTGTAACTAGAATAATTAATTTCTTTATTGTTTTTTGAAACAGTTTTTTATTTAGAGAGAGCAGTTCTGATGTTCCTTCTCAAGCTCAAACTACTCTGTGATAGTCTCATTGGTTTGTATGCATGATCTTGGTTTTCATTAACGTGATGTTACCTTACAGTAGCATGAATAAATTTTTTAAAAAATCAGAATTATTCCCTTTAGTTCTCTTCACTCATGCAATTAAAATTCTTTTCTTTCAGTGATAAAAAGAGTGAGCGAGCAAAGGATATGCATCTAGTAAAGAAATTAAATGCTTTACTCAAAGCCAGAACCTCAGATCCAGGTAGGTTCTCTTGTATAATTTATTAAGATTGTATGTTACCAAATGGTTCTTGTATTCTCTGTCCTCTAAGTGTACAAGCACTGTATGATTGTGGTGCATTCTGACAGCTGTATGTGCTATGAGTTATGATCTTTAAGTACCTTGGGTTTTGGTTTTGGTTTTTAGTAAGCTACCAGATAAATTTATCTCATACCAGGATCTGGTATAAGCCTTGTGTGCCATTTGAATCTTGTGCCATGAATAAACAACACTTTGAGTGCTTGCATAAAGCCTGATCTATTTGCAATCAATTATGCTTTCTGATGTAGTTCAGCATTTGACTCTAGATATCCTTCTTCCTGTAAGCAATATATATTTCTCACAAAAGACAGATTTGGAGTAAGAGATGTCACTGAGCTGTTAGTTCATTTCATTTTCCCCAAGCTTGTTTTGGCAACTTTTGCAAAAGTGTATGAGCCCGTGTGGTGCAGGTTGACTTGATTTTCAGAATGCATTAGAGAAAAACGAATTGAAGTTGTGATTGTCTTTGCAGATTTGATTGAAGCGGAAGCAAAGGAATTAATACTTGATATCAAGTACCCTGCTACAAAAAAACAGGTGAACATTTAGAAGCCAGTATACTTTAATATTAGGAAAAAAAATCTGCATTATCAGATGAGACTGCTAAATCTTTTTAAACCATTCAAAATATGTTGGAGTTTTTTTTTTGCCTAGAGTTACTTGGTGCAAATATTTGAGCTGTTCTGGGTTTCTGGGTTTTTTTCCTGGGTTGTTTTTTTTTGCAACATATTGACTAGAATGAATCTTGACTTGTGACTTACCCAAGTCGTCTTTCATGATAAAACTCAAAATAATAAAAAGAGAGCAGACCTTTTAGTAGGAACAAATTGTGCCACAAGCATATGTGAAGGTGAAATACAGATGAAATATCATGGTCAAAGTTGTGCTATTGTTTGCTTAACTTACATGTTTTTAGAGTAGAATTAAGTAAATGTTTAATTCTGTTGGATGTCTTCTTAACAGGCTTTGGAAAGTATATTGACAAGTGAACGTGTGCCACTTTCATCTCTCACAAACATCACTCAGACATTAGTGGATAATTTGAAAAAACAGGGTAGGTGGATATTTGTTTTCCAAGTATGGAGAGGCATTTGCACTTTGTCTGTAGTGCTGTAAGACTATTATAGAATTGTTCTGTTCCACAGGGAGACCAGATTTGGTCTACTTAGTTTTGCTGCTGGATATTGCAGGATGTTGCTTTTACATATCTCTTTTTTTAATGCAGATTGTAAATAGCTTACCAGGAAGCATGCTTTGCTATGCTTGCTGTGTGCCTAATAACTTGTGATTATATTTTTAATAGAACAAATCAGCAACAACTGAGCTGGGTACTTGTGTCCAATAAAAGCTTCCTTCAGAAAGAAGCTTTCATAGGCTTTTGCCTGTAGATGTTTTACTTTTTTCCCTCTCCAAGGAAGGCAGTAAGGATTTGGTACTTTGGATCTGTGAATTTTAATGTACTGGAAGCATAAACCCCTTATTACTGAGGATCTGAGCTGTGACCAGATGCATAGTATAATTTCTTGGTAAACTTCGCTGAAGTTTACTAAGAAATTTCATGTTTTGCTAGAGGTTTCATAGCCTATGTCAGGAAAGGCATTACCAACTCAACATCTTGTTGCTGAAACTCTGCAAGATTCTTTGACGTTACACATTTTGATCTTTCTGAATAGGGAGAACATTCTTTGTATTTGAGGTGACACCATTTTGGAGACCCAACTGGGTATTGAGGATTAGAGTGGAGAAGAACATGCTTGCCGCTTCCTTTGCATGTGCTGGAACTTCTCAGCAATAGAGAATGTGACAACACATTTTTGTACTTTCAAATCCTCAAAAATAAATATTTCCTTCATTTGTATCGGGTGGTTTTTAAACTATTTTCTTGAAGTAGGTAGAGCATACTGAGAGCTTAACACATGTAGTTCCTTACCTAATTTTGGTTTGGCATTCTAAATTACTAGCATATTCCATTTCTGTTGGAACTCAAAAAAAAAAAAACCCCGAAGAAAAATGGAAACATGCCCTTTTACACTGGAGAGAGATTGAGGTCTGTTTGTTGGTATATTTTTCATTGTTAGGCTCTTGTTGCCATATATAACATTATTTCCTCACAGCCACAATAAAGAACAAACCTGGCTGGTGTTCTAGCCTTCTAATTTCTGAAAAGTAGTGGCATGTCCTTCTACTTCTGTCTTGTAGATAAAAGATAATCTGGAGCAGATCCTAGGCTCTGTGAAAGCTGTGGTTGTGAAGATAAGGGCAAGTGACTGTGTGACAGGCTCTGTGTGCTTCTCTCTCATTTGCAGGATTTTAATAGCAATGTGTCAAACGTTTTTAAGGGTTGGTACGATGAAAATCATGTTCAGAAACTGTTTCAAGTGAATATTCAGATATCTTTTGTACAGAAAGGGCCTTTTAGGATCTCTCCAAAATGCTTTCTTTTAGAAAAAATAAACTAGAATAGAGGAGGTTTTTGACATTGTGTTGGTGTTTGTTTCCTATATTCTGTTTGCTTTAATTGTTACTGGAATTTGAATGTCAACAGATACATGAAGTTTCTGAGACTAAGATCATAAAAATACAAAAAGGCAGTGTCTTGCTGAGATTGTTTATTTTATCTGTAGATGCCAAACTTTTTTTTGATGCAAGAAATGTGCTTAAAATGTTGGAAGAATGAATAAAAGATTGTAGTTTGTTACTCTTGAAATAGAAACTGTATTTCAGTTCTTGGCAATCTCTGGTTTTGTCTTAAACCAGAAAAGATAGTAGATCTGTCTCTGTTCAGTTCCATATTGTCAACCTCCTTCAGTTTAAAAATGAGCCTGATACCTTTCTGTAATGCTTCTTGTAAAAATAAGTGTTGTTTTATACCATTGTGAATTGAAAATAATAATAATTGCAAGCAGCAGTGCATCAGAAAATTATACTGACGCAGAAATCCTCCAGCTTTGCTAAATATGTTTCACTGTTCCAGGCTATGTATATTCTAGTTCAAATGCAGTCTTATTTCTCCTCAGAGCTTGAGTGTGTGGATGAAGGACTACTACAGTTCTGCACAAACAAGTTAAAGCTGTTACAACTTTATGAACTAGTTAGTAAACTGAATTCCCAAAGCATACAGAAAGACACTTCACCTTCAGATAATGTGAGTAAATTCACAATTCAGTTGTCTTATAGAATTGAGTGATGATTTAAGCATAAAAATACATTTTCAAGGCCTTAGATCAAATAAGTAGGTAAGTGAGTTAGCCATTTTTGTGGCCTGGAACTTTTAATGAAGTAATTGTTTATAATACTTCCCTCCATCCTCATACAAATGCCTAGGAATTTGTCTACCTAATATTCTTTAGAAGTCATGTAAAGTTGGGATAGAAATGAAAGTAGAATGAGGATCTCCTGTTTTCAGTCCTTTATTAAAAGTATTTAGCACATTCTTAACTTTTTGGGTTATTTTGGGTTCAGTGGAAGTTAAAAATGTTGATATTTACTTTATAGCAGCATAATTTGGCTTGCTTTTGATATCATTTGTAAAGCTGCTTATACATTTACAAAAGCCATACTGGTATTAGATAGACTTTCTTGCTTGATGGGTGATTGTTATACTATGAACCGAATCTAAAAATGGGAAATGTATCTGTTCAAGTCCTTAAAAAGGAAGCTAGACAAGGTCTTCATTTGAGCTACATGAATAACTGTTTTGGAGATTATTCAATCATTTTGACGCATTTAAAAGACATTTTTAATGTTCAAAATGAAATATTTTGACTCTTCTGGCTTTTTTTTGTTATTACTGTGTTTTGAAAAACATCTGTTTGCAGCAGTCTTGTAATATGGAATTTTTTTGGTTTTTAAGGACTTGGCTAAACTGCTTCGGCTTGAAGAAAAAGATTTTCATAGGCTTGAAACTTTACTGGAGAACTACAAGAAAGAAAATCCTCAAAATACTGTTCAGTGTGCTGATGAGAAGGACGATGTATTATCTGTGAAAACATTCTTAGAATATTTGGAATATGAAAAGGATGTGATTAATGTGAAAAATATGGAAGATGGAGAATATGTCGCTTTAGGTAAGAGCAGTTGAACTGTTTGTCAAATTGCACAGACTGATTGTAACTTAAGATGGCATCAATATTTTAGCCTTAATTTGGTGGCCTTAACAACCTGTCTTGCCTTGAAATAGCATGTGACAGTGCTAGTTCTAGACTCTTTCCTTTAGCCATAGGACAAGCCTTTCTGCCTAGATATATATTAATGCAAGTTAACTACCTCTGTGGATATAATTACCCTAAAGCCATGTTAGCACTGTTCTTTCCTTTATTAATGCTGCTAAATTGGACAGTGCTAACTAGGTGTTTCACAGAGCAGCTGTATCCTGCTCTTTGTCTCGTGGTCATAGCACCCTGAGAGTTCAGTTAATGACAGGACTGACTTCAGCTTCAAGGATGGGGGAGTTGACCAGAGGCAGCACAGGACCATTAGGTGAGGGAACAAGGACCCCTAATGTGTGGAGTTGAGGAGATTTTGGACAGGGTTGATCCTAAATAATACAGATGGGGAGAGTGTCTCGTGTGTCTGTTGGGGTGTGGGATGTAGTCTGTAGTCTGCTCTACTTTGCAGCTCTGTTCTAGGCTGCCCTTGATGGACTCTTAGGAAATAACTAATGGAAGCAGCTAAAGTTAAATCTGTCTCAAAGGCAGTGTCTTTCCAGTTTATTTTTTTTCTGGGAAAACCATAGTCCAAACACATAGTTCTGTGCACAGGTGTTAATATGATGTTCACTTTGTAGCTGCCTCCTTCTTTTGGCTTTAATTGTCAGACTTTGAGAGGAATTGGGATTGAAAAATTAGGCAGAAGAGTTTGGCTTTCATCTGTGTGAAGATGAAAGGCTGTTTCTAAGTAATCTTAGAAGTTGCATTTTCTCTACTGTAAGACTATATTTGGTTTTAAGAACTGGGGTACATGTAGGCTTCTCCCCACATTCTTCAGCAGAGATCACCAGTGACTTTTTAAGATGTTCAGCTGTAAACAAATGTGACTGAAATACGAATGTCAAGCTGTGCAGTTTAGATAGCTTCTCAAAGATCTTGTTTTTCCAATTATATTCTGCCTCAGAAGGGCGCTTACATTTTTTTGTAGTGTGCACTAGTTTTCTATATAAGATACAACATGCTGCCACACATTTATGGGTTACTCCATGGATAAACTTGTCTGACACTTTAGGCTATTCTTTGAATTGAACTAAGTGTATAATCTAATGTTGTGGCCTAACCTGGCAGGCAGCAGAACATCACACAGCTATTCACTCACTACCCACCCACAGTGAGATAAGGGAGAGAACTGGACAAAAAAAAAGTACGATTTGTGAGTTGACATAAGACAGTTTAATAGGACAGAAAAGGAAGGGGATATACTTAGGAGGATAATAGCAATAATAATGATGACAAGAATAATGATAGAAGAATTAGATTATACAAAACAGGTGATGCACAGTACAATATCTTACCACCTGGCTGTGTCTTCTCCCGGCTGCTTGTGCTCCCCAGCCTACTTGCTGGTGCAGTGGTGTGAGAAGCTGAAAAATCCTTGAGTTAGTGTAAATAATGCTTATCCCACTGATGACTGAGTTGTTTCCGTCAACATTATTCTCATCCTCAATACAAAACAGAGCACCGTACCAGGTGCTATGAAGTAAAGCAACTGTCCCAGCTGAAACCAGGAGAATATCCACCCCTTATCGTATACCATTTACTTCATGTCCAGGTCCCATGCTTCCCAGTACATCCTGGCTAATCACCACCACCTTTCCTGCGTTTTGATAGGTGCATGCAGAGATCATTCCCTTAATCTATGGGCCATCTCTCTAAAATGTCCCTTGAGTTCATTTAGTGCATGACTGTGGGCTCTGTCTGTCATAGTAGCCCTTTAAGACAGGAGGGATGGTGTGTGGTGTTGAAATGTTGCATGCTGAAACCGGTTCTTGTCCCATCAACACTGTGCTTATCAAGTTAATCATCACTGCACTTTGCCCAGATTCATCAAAATTAATTCTTTGTTGATCTGGGTAATTTATTGTAATACCATTGATATGGCATATAGCAGCCATAGTAGTGATGCCATACAATATTATATAGCAATTAACATTGTACAGTTCAAGTCATTGGCTCTTCTCACCCAGAATCAAATCCCTTTGAGGTACACATTGGACTTCCCCAGCCTTCCACATTATCTGCCAAGAGCATCCAGGTCCTTCAGCAAAAGTAATCCCACGAATGGCTTTACTTTTGTCTGAGGCAGGAAATAACCCAGACTCTGTGCCCCAGCTTATATTTTATGAACACTGCAGGGTCTTCATCCCTCCTATTGTACATCACATTTTGATTGGGCAGGTCCCTAGTGCTCACTAACTAAGTGGCCTTTGCTAAATGTGTATCCCAATGTTTGAATGCCCCAGCACCCACTGCATTCTGGGTAGCCTTTAACAGTCCATTGCATCATTCAGTCTTTCCAGAGGCAGTACATTATAGGGAATGTGATATACCCACTCAATGCCATGTTCTTTGGCCTAGATGTCTATGACGTTGTTTTGAAAATGAGTCCTGTCATGTGTCTGAATTCTTTCTGGGGTGCCATGTCACCGTAAGACTTGTTTTTCAAGGCCCAGGATAGTGTTCCGGTCCGTGACATGGGGCACAGGATGTTTCCAGCCATCTGGTGGTTGCTTCCACTGTTGTAAGCACATAGTGCTTGCCTTGGCAGGTTTGGGGTAGTGTGATAGAGTCAATCTGTCAGGCCTCCTTGTACTTACGTTTCAGCCAGAGGCTTTAACTGCTTGGCTTGCTTGATTGCAGCATATGTTCCACGTTCATAGATAACCTGTGCAATAGTGTCCACAGTCAAGTGTCCACCCTTCATCACAAGCCCATCTATCTATATGTTTTGTCTCTTCCTTGATGGCCTGACGTTTCATGGGCCCATTGGGCTATAGATAAATTGACTGTTATGTTGTCAGTCCAGATCCACCTGAGCCACTTCAATCCTTGCAGCCTGGCGTATCTGATGGCTGTTTTGACATTCCTCATTGGCCCAGCTCTTGGGTCTATGAGCAACTATGTGACATACCTTTACAACCAGTTTCTCTACCTGAGCAGCAGTATCTTGCCATAATTCAGGAGCCCAACTAGGTTTCCTTTTGTGCTGCCAGTTGCTCTGCTTCCGTTGCTGGAACCACACAGGGTATTTGCCACCATCCATGAGTCAGTATAGAGATAAGTACTGGCCATTTTGCTTGTTCAGCAATCTCTGAAGCCAGCGGAATGGCTTTCACCTCTGCAAACTACTTGTTTCACCTCATCCTTCAGCAGTTTCTGTGTCTTGACATGTAGGGCTCCATGCAGCAGTTTTCCTTCTAGATTTCCTGTGTAGATCCCTTAAGTTTACTTTGGTTTATGGCAAAACCATCTTTTAGAAGGATTTGGACTATTTGCTTCCTTTTCTCAAAACTTCTGCTATATTGCCCCCACACAATGATGTCGTGAATGCATTGCAGGGCTTCCAGACCTTAACTCTGTTCCAGTGCAGTCTGGGTCAGTCCATTTGCCTGGGTGACATATAACATATTTCTTGAAGGATACATTTCCTTCACACCTCACAGGAGGCCCTGGCTAGTTTTTCCCCCCTAGTTTATGTACTTAAAGTGATGTTTTATGGTATGGAATATCCCTGTGGCCAGTTTGGCCTGCTGTTCTGGCTGTGTCTCCTTACAGCTGCTTGTGCTACCCAGCCCACTTGCTAGTCAGGTAGTGTGAGAAGCTGCAGAGTCCTTGACTTAGTGTAAATAATGCTTAATAACAGCTAACCATTAATGTTAGCAACATTAATCCTAAATCCAACACAGCTCTATATCAGCTACCAGGAAGAAAATCAGCTCCATCCCAGCTGAAACCAGGGCATTCAAGCAGTACAATAACCTTTGTTTTGTTATAAATCCATTTTCCATGTGACTCCTGTAGTGGTAGGAACACCTATGTCCTTTGTAACAAACCTTCTTCACTAAGGGTAAACCATGAGGCAATTTTGGATGTAACTTAGCCCTTTGTATTGCACTCAGTGGGACCTGATCATTAGATTATCTTTCATGTATGTGTAAGGGTAGAGGCTGTGGCTTTAGATGTCATTCATAATGTCAACTGATTTTTGCTTCAGGCAGCTTTTTCTTCTGGAAATGTTTGTGTGGACAGAGTTCTACAGAGGAAATGTGTCATGCATTGGAATCAGCAGGTTTTAGCCCACAAACCTTGTTGGTAAGACATTTATTACTTTAAAACTTTGATACAGTGTTTTGAAAGCAAAACATCGAAAGAAAGAATTCTGAATGTTGACCTTTAGGTTAGTGCTGTATTCATGCTGTGTTCAAATGCCCCCACATTCAGTTCTTTGGTTGCTCATATTTGCATTTACCAGTTAAGAGATGTCAAAGAAAAAATAGAAAAAAATATTCTAGTAGAAAATGTGGGTATCCTAGTGGGAATGTCTAGAGTATGTATTTAGAACTACAAGTGTTAAAAAATTTTGCTGAAAAGTTCTACAAAGAAGCAAAAATCATGAGAGTAGTTAAGTTCAGGGGCTGATACATTTGTTAAAATTCCTTTTTACAAGCAAACAAGGACGTTTAAAAGAAAAGTAAATTTTTCAGAATCATTAATAGTGTTCAGACAATCATCTCTATCTTTCATCTACATGTAATTGTAGTTCCGTGCTGCTTTTCCATTCACTACACCTACTATGGAAATACATTTCAGTATTACTTGCCCATATTAATATTTTCAGCAGTAAGATTAATAACTGCTAATGTTTGTCTAGTTGAGCCTTCAAAAGAGGGTGTTTTCTAGGATATCTTTCTAAATTAAAGCTGCAGATTGTATTGTTTCATTTCAGAATCTGTCATAGGGTGCCTTATGCAGCATATTTTTAACTTTCTATGTTAATATAATGGTTCATGGTTATAATGTTTCTCCTCTGTGACAAAATTGGTTTGAGAAAGTGTTTGCATTAGGTATATTATGATATTTAAACTTTCATTCTATTGCTTTAATTCCACATTCTCTTTTTTTGCAGTCCCTCCTTCTCAATTTATGGCTTTCCAAGGAAAAAGATATTCTAGACAAACGAGATTCTGTCCGTTGCCTTCATACTATGCTGTCACTTCTGAGCAAAATGAAAGGTGAAATGGCCATTTGGGATACTGAAGTGCAACTGTTATTAATTATTATTAGAAGTTCTACTGGCTACTCTCGCTAGTCTGTATTATCACTTAGGGTTTTTCTCCCCTCACAAGTTATGTAACACAACTAAATGCTGCATGTTCATGGGCTAACTATAGGAAATATAGTTAGATAAATATAGTAAAAATCTGAAGAGTGCCACAGTTAAAGGCCTGTTTCATGCCCTGAATTTTCACTCTACATTAAGTTGACACAACTTCTATCTGGCACCAGAAGGTAGCTGTCCAGCTCACTTTCCTCATGTTTTTTTGGATGTGTAGTCCTGTCTCCCTCTTGCTGACTGGCTCTCAGATGTCCTTGAGACACTATTATTCTAGCAGCATTTATATATTAAACATCTCTCTAACTTGAGGAGTACTTTATAAAGTCAATTTGCCATTATTTGGGGTAGGTTGTGTGTATGTTGTATATACGAAAAAATACGGATTCTCCTACCTCACACAGTGTCAGGTTCCCTGATGCCTAGTTCACCATTATCAGCTTGAAACTAGAAGCATGAATAAGCTGCTGCTGCTGTCTGAACAAATTAATACTGCTAAACATGAGGTAGACTGAAGAGAGACAGCTTGAGTGCATTGAATATGTGTGACATCTTGAAGTCACAAGAGATGCTGTCTGCATTGTGAAATGTCACTTTGTAATGTTCCTTACACCTATTAAGCATGCAACAGATTTAATACCCAGTGATTTAGATCTATTGTCTGTTTCCTACAAATGAAATCTGGAGAATGAGTAGTTCATATCATATTTTAAATTTGAGTTGCACTCTAGACATTGTGTGCTATGTATCTAGAAAATGATAATGTAGAGTAATTGGAAATTTCTGCTAATACAAGCTGTATTAATAAGTGCTGGGTTGAGGGTTGGTTGCTGCTTAGCTGGTGCGACACCCAATGTCCCAAGCTGAGTTTCCTGTTCTCCCTTTCCCTTCAGTGGCTATAGATGAGTCCTGGGACACTCAGTCGGTTTCCCCCTGGTGGCAGCAGATGCGCACGGCCTGTGTTCAGTCCGAAAACAACGCCGCTGCCTTGCTGTCTGCTCACGTTGGACACTCTGTAACTGCGCAGATAATCGACAGTGTGACAGAGAAAAAGGTAACTCACCCTTCTGTTTTATTGACTTTATCGGTTTCATGCAACTTGTTGTCCTGGTGATGGGAGAACATCCAAACGTGGGCACAACTGTGCCATCCTGCACGCCACACGCACACCCAACGCACACGCCACACGGACGGAGACGCAACACGCCACACGCAACGCACACCACACGCAACGCGCACACGCAGATACTCACGCCACACGCACACGCAACGCACACACCGCACGCACATGCACATCCACACAATACACGATCCACACATACAAACATCCGCATCCACACACACGCAACAC
>NW_008675485.1:0-7486 GCF_000695815.1 Acanthisitta chloris
TGCCGTGGGCAGTGCCTCGGGCGTCTCTGGTAAGAGGAGTGTAGCCCGGCACGATGAAAAAAGTGACCTGCGTGCTCTAAAGTGTGGGAATTGCTGTAACATCCCCAAGGCTTTGCCCTGCCGCGCACTGGGTGTGTTGTTTGGCTCTGTCACACAGCCGGAGCTCCCGAAATGTCTCGACACTGCCGCCACAAGCGCTGGGAGCTTGCTCGCTCTAAATGAAGATAAATGTATGTAACGTGGTGTTACAGGCGGCCCAGGAACTTGGAAAGGCAGCTGGGATGTGCGAGTTGTGCTGTGGCACCTCGGGCTGGCATCGCGTGGCTGTGTATTCCCGGTGGTCTGAAAAAACTTTGCAATCTGCTGTTGGCAGCAGCAGCAGCCCCGGCCCGACTGCTGCTGACTGACGAGGGTGTAACCTCACCAGGCTAGGGCTGCTCCTGCCTCTCCTGCATGTTCCCAAAATCGTGTTTGGCAACTACTTCACCTTGGCAAGATTTCTGATACGAATTTTGTCAAATTTGATTCTGTCATCACTCCTGTGCAAATATGTGTGTTGTGAGTGACAGTACAAGCTGACCTAGGCTGGAGTGCTGGCTGCATTCCTGGTTAGGTTGAAACTTGAACAGGTGTGGTTTGGTGACACTGATCCCAAGAAGGATCAAGGAGGAAATCAGGCACTTCATTCTCTGAACCAAAAGACTTGAAAGATGCTAGAGTATTGTATAAGAAAATCATTGCACATTGTTTGAATCTTTCTTGTGTGTTCAGAAAGGTGAGACCAGTATCAGCAAATCTGATTTCATCATCAGGTGCTCCTCTGGGGTTGCAGGAACCAGAATTTCGGGATGAGAAGCTCAATGTGATGCCAGAAGAGAGGAGACTTCTCACCAGCAGCAGTACTCGTCCTGCAGTGAGAGACTGAGAAGCAGGGGGCCATAGGAATCCTAGTTCTCAGAAGAAACTGTAGCCTGAGTCTAAAGCAGTGACCTTAAATTACATCTAGGAAAAAAAACACCACCAAAATAGTGCGAAGAGAAGAAGGAATGCACCTGGAACTCCTCAGCTGCAGCACCCCATGATATGAGCCCTGGTAAATGATGGTGGTGACCTCCCTTGGTGTCAAGCTGCCCTGAAGAATGAAACTATAGTAGTCACTCCCAATTTTAGCTGTCAGAAAAACAATGCTTATGGTTTTAACTCTTTGGAAAATTACATTTTTGTAAGACTTGTTCTTCTTGTGAACTGTAATTCTTGGTATGCAAGCTTAAAAAAAAGAAATAACTGCTGTATGACATTGCAGTCCCTCTCTTCAGTGACAGAGGTGGTATTTGACATATTCTATAAGCTGATGCTGACTCACCACTGTGCAAATCCAGAACACTGGCACCAGCCTACAAAAGCTGCAGCTGGACAGATCCACTTAATCTCAGAAACCTCTTTTTATGCCACAGCAGTTGTAATTTTTTGTCCCTCTATATTTATAGCCCTTTGGAGAGGACTTGGTGCTTTCCCAGCATCTGGCCATAGGCTCTGAAGGTCTTTCTGAACGAGATCAGGCAAAGTGTCATGGCCAAGCCTTCATGCCTTTGGCCCAGCACGTTGGCTTTGGTGGTCTGGCATGTGTGTTCTTCATTAAACATGTCTAGGTGTGTTTAATGTCATGTCTGTTAGTGGTCCAATCAATCCCCCTATATCAGCAGCCTTCTCTCATTCTTGTGTTCAAGGGACCTTGAAAAGTTTGTCTGCCAAGGAGCCCAGGAAAAAACATAATGGAAAGGAAAGGAATCTTTGCCACTGGAAACTTGTAAAAGGTGCTGCTAAATTTTCTCTCCACAGCTTCTTCAGAAGGATCAGGTGACACACACTGTTAGCTGGCTGTGGTGTTGTGTTATTTATTCATACAATTGTCACAGGTCCTGGGCAAATCCAGGGTCTGTCCTGGTCCAGTCTGAGGTGAAGCTGATATTTGAAGGGACCAACTTTCTAAATGCCTGTACTCAATATATTCACTCCTTCATTTAAAGCACGTACAAGGTCAGAGTGAGTCTGTGGGATATGTAAAGCAGAGAGTAAAGATGTTAAGCCAGTGACAGCAGAGTAATTGCTGCTTCCAAGCTCGGTCCTTGAATACTCGCTAAAGCATCCTCATAAATTGAATTAATGGGGAGAGAAGATGGAGGACACTTCAAGAGACCTCTGTGGCTTTGTTCTGATAGCAGATGCTGTGGCGTGTCAATGAGACCTCTTCAGTGTCCTCGAAAGTGTAGGAAAACTTTTTGCTGGGTACTCTGCTCTTTCATCTCCCTCTCAGCCTCCTCTCAGGCTGAATTTGCTACTCTGTCTCCCAGCCTGGTGGAGAATATTGCTCTGCATGGAGCAAAACATCACTGAAGTGGTGAAGTGGCTTTGCTGTGTGTATTAAATTACTGCATTTATTTACACTCAATAAGCCTAAGCCATGCACATTTCTTATTGCAGAACATTAGTAATTTACAGTAATAAGCCATCAGTTGTTCACAAAGTAGTTCACAACAGAGCTGTGGAGCAGTGCTGCTCTGGAGCCTGATGCTATGGCAAGGGAGCTGTAGTGCTCCTGGAAAGAGGTCTTGTGCTATGGAATAGTGGTGTGAGAGTGCACAGCCAGCTCACAGTGAAGGACATTTTCTTTCCATGTTTCAGGAAAGCAGAAACTGTTGGAAGAACGTCAGTGAAAAATAGTACTGCTGAATGGAGAATTGTGGCCTACAGGTGCAGCATAGACTGAGATGGATTATTGGAATCAAGCAGGAGAGAGCCAGAGACAGCCCAACACAGTGAAAAACCACAGTGTTTGCAGTTTTTCATACTGCTGGAATTAAATACCCTCCAAAACGTGGAGGAAAGCATGAACAAACTGTCCTTCCATTTGGCTTACTTTTATAGGGTAAGACTGGAGAGCCTGTCACTTCTAAGATTCCTGCATAAAGGGAGAGAGGGCCCAACTGTTTACCTCAGTTGTTTTTTTGTGCTCGGAAATAGCAAGTGCCTTGAAATGCATGCGTTTGCCTGGTTTCTACTGCATACAGCCAATCCCATTACCTGGCTGCAATACCACCCACAAAGCAGCCAAGAAAAATGATGGTTTTCTCATTCAGACACCTGGATTTTCTTAGTCCTTCTCCCCAGTTCGTGGAATGCCACAGAAGCTGGCTGAAATGACATTTTAGTGTACTTCTAAAATAGAAGTTTCAAGTTGAAAGCTTAACAAACTGCAGTGTAGTCCATGAAGGAAATTACCATTGAACACAAACTGGAAAAAGAACTTCTTTTCTTTAAGCCATCTGTTAGATGCCAGAAAAGAAGTTGATTTTCCATTTTACAGGCACATCTCCTTTCCAAACAGGTTGGAATTAATCTGTGGCAGACAAATTTGCTAACAGAAGGGAGAAGTTGATTGGCAAGGCTATATGTGTTAGGTCTTTGTATAAGCTGTGCCTCTCACACATGCCCTGATGTCTCAATCACTCAGTCATCCTCTGTGTACTACAATGCTGTTCCATCCCAGAGCCCTGAGCATTCTCTTCCCTCTCAAATCAGGACAGTGAAGGTGGGGAAGAGCATGAGGGCTTGGGAACAGTCACAGGATGTATATACTAGGAGTAGCTTCCAGTCAGTCCTCTGGGCATACCAGGACAGGACAGCTGCTCACAGTGGATTGACAGTTGCTGAGAATAATCCCCTTTTACACCACTTGCGCAGTCATTCACCACTTCCATTCTGGGACCATTTTGACACCTGAGTGCTTGATCTCAGAGTCTTTCGTGGTCCCTAGCAGGAGCAGTTACAAAAGAAGCCTGGATGATGCCTGCCTTCTGCCTTCTCCACTGAGGTAGTGATTCAGCTTAAATAAGTCCTCAAATGGGGCAGAATAAAGTTGCTGGGCACACAATGCAGAGTGATAGCTGTGCTCTCCCTGGCATTTAAAGTCTATCAGAAGGACTGGTTGCCTTTGTACTGGCAGACCTGGGGGGTGTGGGTCTGCCCCCCCCACAGAACTCATGTCAGTCAGTTTTGACGCCTCAGCCTGTTGACCACCCTGGACTTGATTTTACTTATTTTTTTTCCCTTAGCTTTGCTAGATTTTACTGTGTTTAGCTGCAGGTCTAAATTTCTGGTTTTGCAGTCTTGAGGCCACATCAAAGTACTTTAGCACTCCTGCATCAGCTGTGTCAGAAGAGGCCTGTCGTAGAGGTTTTCTGTTTGTACCTTTAAGACTGTACTTTACAAACTCTCTTAGAAACTCCTAGGAATTTATGTCATAGACTTCTATGTTCTGTGATTCTCTGAGTCGATACAAACTGAAGTGCCAGAACTCTCTGGTGGGTTTCAGCATTAAAATGCTAACAAAATGGGTTTAACTGAAAGTTGAAGAAGTATTTACTGGTGGAGGAGGATAAAAAAGTGCAGATACAACAGTAGGTGGAGCTGTTGGGAATGAAACTCCTAGGAATTTATGTCATAGACTTCTATGTTCTGTGATTCTCTGAGTCGATACAAACTGAAGTGCCAGAACTCTCTGGTGGGTTTCAGCATTAAAATGCTAACAAAATGGGTTTAACTGAAAGTTGAAGAAGTATTTACTGGTGGAGGAGGATAAAAAAGTGCAGATACAACAGTAGGTGGAGCTGTTGGGAATATGTGTTCGGGGTATTTACTGGTGGAGGAGAATAAAAAAGTGTAGAGACAACAGTAGGTGGAGCTGTTGGGAATTTAAAATGTGTTCGTCCTGTTGGTGATGCAAAATATTCTCAGTGCAAAGCTGAAGAACCTGCACGTGGTATGTGTCATTTCCTGCTACTAATGCTCCTACCACAAAAATGCTCCAGAACATTATCGGCACTGTTCTCTGGACTTATTTTACCTGTTAGTGTAGTAACTGCCTCCATTCTGTAGTTTGAATTTAAAGAAAACTGAGTTTCTTATAAAAACTAAGCATGAACTCTCAATATTTTGATATATAACACTCAATAACTGGATATTTTTGTATATGCACTGTTGTATTTTTAAATATGTAGCCTATAATAATGAAGATTAGAATTAAATCATGGATTATTCAGCCATAAGCATTTTAAAGGTAGCTTTAGATGTTTAAGAAAGGAAGCAGTTCACACTAAATCATAGATCCTCAATTCTCATGACCTGGAATGACCTTTCACATTGAGTAGTATTGTAAAGGATGATAAAAGTGGAAACAGAGAAGGGTGTTAATGGCATAGAAGTCAAAATGCAGAGCAAGCTGTGACACGTCATTTTGTACACTCATTTTGCCTTATAGGCTAAAGGAGCAATTCCCTTTTATCTTACTGTAAAACAGACTTTTTACCCCCTGAGTTAAAAGTTTTCATTGGGATTTTGGAGTGACTGCTTATGTAGGAGCTTGACAAATAAAATGAATGGCAGTACATCACTTGTAACCCCTGACTTGTTTGGGGGTTTTATGCAGACTGTAGTAAATGGAACATAGATGTGCTTGGCCTGGTAACCACCTTGTAGTTCCAGAAAGACCAATTCATTCCCCAAATCCAGAATTAGAAGGTGACGACCTCTTTGATATCTTAAAGTCAAGATTCATCTACTAGTTATTTAGAAAATACAAAGGAAGCTGACAGCTGAAGGAGCTTCCACAAATTTTGTTTTGGGGTTTCAAGATTTTCCTTTCCTTTTTTACACTTCTGCAAAGCAGCATAACTCTTGCTTTAAATAGCATAAATCCTGGCTTACAAGAAAACACAAATAAACCCAGGCAGTTTCACTTATTTTTTTTTGGCTGGAAAACAGGAAGGGACCTTACGAGTCAGCTGGAGCAGCTGCCCAAAGGATACGTAGAGATTTATATGTTTGCAGTGCATTTGAGTATGACAGGATTTATATGTGCTCTGTCAACTTTCCAATGAATAATGCTTGCTATAAGCAATGCCACAGTACATGACCTGCAATGGCTTTTGAAGTAAATGATAACAGCTCTTTTGAGATGTGCTTGAATTTCTTCAGTGTCACCAGCATTTGGTAAGACAGACATACCTCTGTTCTTCTAGAAGGCAAGTATGATTTTTGCAAGTAGACAAATACTTCCTGACTCTTTCAAATGCAGTGTGCATATTTAGCTATGATTCTGCTTCAGTTTTTCCCTTGCCCCATTCCTGCAAAAAGCACATGCAAATGAAAGCTAGCTATGCATAAAAACTGATGGATTTAGAAACTTCATGTGTGTTTATTTAGAATTAACAATTACTATTTAAGCTCTCTCATTCCAATGACACACGTAATACAAATGTCACATTAAAGACATCCCTCACTGTATAAAAGTTAAGACACACTGTAACAGGAAGTCTTAGCATTATTATTCTGTGTATGAAATCTGTAAATCATGTCCATATGCTTAAAAAGCAAGTCACGCTGAACACAGTAATAAAAGGCATTTCAAACTTCAAAGAGAATGTTCCCCTGCTCAATGACCTTCCCTCTGAGTAGGTCATTTAGTCATAGGTTAAGAGCTAATGACATCAGTCAAAAAGCAGATCTGCTATGAATTTTACATGCCTCATTTAAGCCTTCTGAACTGTTATATTAAATATCTTATTAAATTCTGATGCATTGGTATGAAAGATAACATAAAGCATTTCTGTTTTAAAGTTTGTTGAATATTTTTTAGTGAAGAATACAGAATTTCACAAATAAAATAATATTATGAGCTTTTATAAATCCTCATAAAAATCTAATTATCTGCTTGTGTTCCTATCTCCACCCAGAGCTTCCTTTTAGTCCTGGTTTTCCACATAAAGGATTTATGGCCATGACATGGTGTTAGTGACATCTAGATCTTCTTGGGGCTGTGGCAGTAAAGACCATCACACAGCACTGGCATGCACAGCATTGTGCTTAATCTCTGACAATCCTATTCAAAGCATAAAAAGTACATTCGTAATGCTTCTGGAAATTAGGGTCAAGAACCTCTAAGGAGCATGAAAACTAGATAAAAATCTAAGTGTGTTGTCTGCTTATGTCATTTTTGTTAGTGAATGCTGCCACAAGCAGTTTCCTTTTCTGCCTTCACAGTAAGTTTAAGATCTGTTCTGAATCCACAGGCTCTCTGGCACATTGCTCCTTCAAGACAGAAATGCTTCCTGGGTAGAAGAACCTGTAGGGAGTTAAATGTGAAAATAACACTGAGTTTTACATTGATCTTCAGGTGTGTTTTTGATCATCACACATTCTCTGTTGTTTCAGCATGTTTCTATCTGTCCTGGTTTTGGCTGGGATAGAGTTAATTTTCTTCTTAGTAGCTGGTACAATGCTGTATTTCAGATTCAGTATGAGAATAATGTTGATAACACATTCATGTTTTCACTGTTGCTAAGTAGTGTTTACTCTAAATCAAGGACTTTTCAGTTTCCCATGTTTTCCCTCAACCAACGAACCTTTTCCCTTCCCTTCCCTTCCCTTC
>NW_008675485.1:7690-21107 GCF_000695815.1 Acanthisitta chloris
CCCTACGGTGGTGGTGGAACAAGTGAGAGGTTGTGTGGCACTTAGTTACCAGCTGGGGTTAAACCACATTATCAAAAATATTTGCCTAAGCATTTAATAAAGTGATCCACAGCATTTAAGAACAAAATTTTAAGGTTTGAAGTTAAATTCAGCCAGAGGCTTAGGCTGAAAGAAGCCTCTGGACATAGGAAGATCTCACTCCATCCCATGGGGATCTTCAGTCCTGCATTAGATCCTCAGGCACGGTCTGTTTTTCAGTGGAATGAAGAAGTGTGAAAACCTCAGAGCAGGATTCACAGTGGTGGTCAGCAGTAGTACCTTTCTAGCCTGCATATCTCTAATGGCTGTTGCACTCTCCTGGGGATTAGGTGGTTCTTGTTCAAATCCCTCTCTGTCTCAGTGAGAAAAGCTTTTGAACATGGTTTTCAACCCCTCAGTGACTGCTTTATCCGGAGAAGCAGACTTAATTGTCTCTTGGGTAGGAGCAGTTCAGTTTCAAGAAAGGAAATTAATACCCTCCCTGATCAGGACAGAAAACTGAGAAAGTTCAATACTGACAAGACTCAGGCATGTTTAATACACAATTCCAGTTGCTAAATTTCAGTTTAAGAAAAAGCTAGGAATTGTCTAACAATTCAATCAATCTTATAGGATTTGGCTCTAAGTTTATTTTATAGTGATCTGGTTTTCCTGTATAAATACAAAAAAAGTCTCAGTTGCATATCAAAAAGCCATTTCCTATTCCCTGTGTTCTGTCAATTGTTCCATCTCTGTAGTGGTTATTTTATTTACTCTACTCCCTTTGTTCACAGGGCAGTGTAGAATTGGAGAATTCAGCAAAGGGGAAAAAATGATTCAGTCATCAAGACTATCACTTCCAGTTCAGGATTATTGCTCATAATATTTTCTCTGGACTGGCTCACACCAGACTTGAGTGGCTCAAAAAATAATGCTGCCCTTGTACTTGAGCTGGTTAAAGCACAGTTACTCAGGCCTTACACTGGTGAGAGGAATTTCAGTGCAAACGAGCTATTTTCATAGCATGGTAAGCTAAGAGAAAACCCAACTTTTAGTGAACTGTGCCTTTCCAAAAATCACCAAAGAGTTAGCACTAGTGTGGCTGTTATCCCCTTAGGGAGATTAACACACTACACCAGGAACAAATAAATAAATCATGCATGGCTGTTGGGCAAACGTGGGAAAAATGATTCTCCTTTACTGAAAGTATTGGATCAAGTGACCTTGTTACGACCTGGGTTTGGGCAGAAGCCAGTCCCAGTGGAACAAACGTAAGAAGGCTGTACTTGAGATGGCTTTGGGGTTTTGCTTATTTTCTTTTTGTTGGGCAGAGTTTTAAAATAACAGAAAAAAATCAAAACCACTCGAATAACTGATGTATTTATTTCTTATATACACTTAAATATGGCACATCTGACAGTAGTTGTACAATAAACACAAAATGATAATCAAAGCTGGACAGTAGATCAAATAACTCAGTGCTGAACCTATTAGAAGCCAAATCCTGTACACTGAATTTCGGAAGAAAGTTTTACCCAGGAGCTGCATTAGCTAAGGATTCCGAGGCTAAGTTTATCTAGCCTCAGTTTCTGACAGACTTTCTGGAGGCTGTGACTCTACTACCAACACACCAGCTTCATCTTCCATAATGTAACATCGAACTGGCATTTTCCAGTCTTTCTTCCATGCAGCCAGCAATTCATCAGCTGTTGTTACCTCCTATTGAACAATTACCAATGTCCCAGAGGATTCACCTGCAGTTAGTGATTACTCTAATAAATAAATGCAGACTGGATTAACTCTTCTGCTATTAATGTGGAAGATGTTCATGTTTACTATTGTTTGAAAGTCAGTGACAGCTACTTTGCAAAGCAGTGGATTTTTGAAGAATAGGGGAAGCTCAGTCAAGGAGTTTCTCTGCTTTGGGACCCATGAGAACCTCTCTTCTCCTTTGGACAACGGCAATGCCTGGAACACATTGGTTTTGCAGTTGGGCATGTTCTGGGTTGGGATGGACATCTGTCCTCACAGCTGTTTGATAAAGGAGAAAAAAAGCAGAAAGAGTGAAGCATTGTAATACAATAATTCTTCACTGCCGCATTCCTCAACTTTTTCATCATTGAACGCTGCAATGCTCCCTGGACACTGTTTGGGGAAGTGTTGACATCCTATAACAGAGGAAGACAAGACTTTACTGCCTGACAGTTCTTGTCAGCAGCAACATGTCTTGCAGTTGTCCATTTGTCCACAGTCATGACCTCAGCTTTAATACCTGAGAGCAGTGAAGAGTGTCAGCACTGGATAGTGATGCCCTCAAATTCTGCGAAGACCTTAATTCACCTAATCTAAGCTTTGGTCCGCCAGGTATATTGGGCATTGAAGTCTGGCATTGAAGTCCTCTGTCCAGATTATGGCAATTTCTAGAAGCCAAATTCATGTAAACAAATTATTGTATTGTTACCCTCCCACCTGTCTGAAACACATATAACCAAGACTTTCGCGCTCACTTTCAGCTCTGCTGATTCTTTTAGCTGTTTTTATACTTATCAACTATTTTGTGTTTGTCCTTATTTTCAAAGTGGAACCTAAAGATGCAAAGGTTACTTCTTCCACAGCATCTTCTCCATGATTGAACCTATGAAGTCTCAGAATGGACCCTGTGGGTGACCACTCAGTGAACTGCAGCTCTGCCAAGGCAACCAGGGAAACTGGATGTTGACTATCCTTACATAAACTTTGAGACTGAGCTACTGTCTGCTCCTGGGTGTCTACAGGGGACCAAGGCTTCCTAAAAAACTAAAAAAATAAACTAATGCATGAAAACAGGTATTTTAAAATGGCATTTTCTGTCTGAATTTTGTCACAGAAACCTCAAAACTAATTATACACAAAGGTAGAGAAATGCATGGAGTATAGTAGCCCCAGAACAATTTTCTGGGTTCTCAGTGAGGTCAGAGCTGATTGAGTGAATTTGTTTGTGCACAAAATTGCATTAGACCTAGAAAATAACTTGCTCTGAGAACAAACTGAACAAGGTATGTGCTGCATGCTCTGTGTGCCAGCTTAGGGAGCCTTTGTCCCTTATCTCACTGTAAATGTGCTGTGCTACAGTGTAATTTCAGTTGTAGCACAGTCCCTTAAGATTAGGAAAAAAGTATTGATAGCTGAATAGCAGTCTTGTCCAGACTTCATTAAAACACAGTTAAATAAACCTTAGATTCCTTTTATGATGTATTGTAAATATAATCTCTATTATTATTATTATCTCTCTAACTGCAGCAAGCTATTTTATCCCCGGTGGACCTCCTAGCCAATTCAGCACTTGCACCTCTAGCATCTAGGCAAGCTAGTTCAGATCTTGCAGCATAGACACTGAATGCCAAGGATCACTTACCTGCAGGTTTCAGCATGAAATATCTTGTGTTTTAGAGCACAGCTCTCCTGGCTCTCCCTACACAAGTAGCAGCTGCAGTTCTCTTTACTCTGAAAGAAATCTGTGGGACACTTATGTCTACAGATGCATTCACAATTTTCTTCATCAAATTCCATGTGTTGTCCACACATAGCCAGCTCAGCAAGAGAAGGGAGTCCTGCAATAGCACATACATCTTTTAGCAGTAAGCTTTAAATTACTAAATCCTGCTTTGGAAGAGACTCTTTCTGTGCTCTAATCACTGCAACTCACACATGTATTCTCCGATAGATTCTGGACTTCAGAATTTCTGCTGTTACTTAGAGTGCAGAAAAGGACTTGAGAGGATTGGGCTGACTATTTCACTTACTCTAATACTGCTGTTTCTTGTGGGTTGAACCCAGCAAAGAAGAATTTGGGGGATGTATATTACAAGAGCCTAGGTTGTTTTGGAATGCACAAATCTTTACTGGGCAGCAAGTTTTAAATTAAAATCTTGAAAAGGATGAAGTCTATACCCACGACAAAAAGACACATCCATGCAAACTGTCAGACCCACCACATGTACTTCACTATACACTGAGAAATTTTGCAGAAGTAATGCCATGTCTAGTAAGGTGTGAGCTGGCCTAGCACTCCAACAAGGAGTATATATACACTTGTCAGCTGGAGATAGAAGGAAATACTTTGTTTCAGAAACAAAAACCCAGCCAAGGAAACACACTGTCTCATACCTCATCTATCTTCCCACAAAATACACATCTGGAGCACAATATGAAGCTAATCCCAGGAAAAAGGGAACACATTTTGTGAAAGCTTTATTAAAATGCAAGCAGCACATCCCTGGTTAAAGGTCATGGCATATAATGTGTCATTGGGCAGGTAATTTCCTGTAGTTTTGCAATTAGCTTTTGGATTTAATCTATGGAATGTGGAATGTAACCTGCATCCACGACCTCTGGTGCCTGATCACTGATCTCAGTGGCCAGAAAAGGCTTGCACATTATTTGAAAGAAACCTTCATTTTTACTTACTTAATGCTGGAAAACTAGTATCCAGACAGAATAAAACCCAAGGCCTATTGGAAGGGAGGAAGGAATCTGCTCATATTCTTGGAAGACAAACTCCTTCCTTGGGGTGATAAAGCTTGGCATGTGTGAAGTGGTGTAGAGTGTTTCGATCTCATTTTGTTTCAACCTCAAAGACAGATTTGAAGTTATTTTGTCCCAGCCACTGCCAAACACAATGTACTTCAGAGAATGATATTTCTTCTGAGGAATTATTGAGTCTATGTCAACAAAAGCTATAATTCAACAAGCCACAAATTTTAATGCTCCAAGCTGACCTTACAAAAGGCTAAGAGTTAAGAGGACTCTGGCTATTCACAGTCCTTTGGGCTTACTCTGAATTATAGAGTATTAATCCATTCTTGAGTGAAAGATCTAACCTGAGTTTAACTGCCTAACCTGATTGTCAGCAGATCTCAGCCACAGTGAGAAAAGAAACAGTAGACAACTTTATGCAACTGATTTCTTGCTAATTAACATGACGAGATTGTAATCAGCGCACCAGTTTATGAGGTATTTAGTTTCATTTTAGTTTGCTAGTTAGGAATTGCTTGCCAGCTTGCTTTATGGTTGCTTTGGATGGTTTATTATTTTGCTTGCTGCATGTAGGTTAAACCACAAAGGCAAAGTTTCCTTCTGTCTCCATCTGCTCTGGTGCTATGATTGTGTTATTTTGACCAGTACAGTTTCCTGAGAAAAACAATTTTTAAAAACCTTACACAGGACTTAGTGAAAATTTAACTTTTCTTAATGTTTTACCCCCATAATATTTCCTGCAAATTTCTTTGGCAGTTTAATATTTTACAGGAGAAGCAGAGGAAGAAGGGAAATAGTTACACTTCTACGAATTTTACTCTCTTCCATTTCCTTCCACAGACCTGAAGGAGTGTACATACATACTCCTGAGTATGTAGGGTATATCAGTTTGAAAGCTTCCTAAATAACAGTATTGTTATAAGAAGTAGTCAAATACTTCGAAGAGTCATATAATCTTTTGCACTGACTACAGCGAACAGGCAGGACTGATTTTGCCTATCTTATTCTTTATTAAGTCTGTTCTTAAGAATTTCCTAAAATAAATATCAGCAGCTGCCCCATGCTATATATTCCTGGGCATTTTTTCTCACACAGTTAGAAAGTTTTCCCTAATGCCCATCATACAATGTAATGTCCATGTAAAATAAAAATTTATCCAGGGTACCTACTTCACTGACTCTTTTTAATACTTTCCTATACCCTATTCAGGCTGCTAATATAGAGTAAAACATACAAGCAAAAGACATAAGATGGGGATAAGCACATATGAGTGTTTATTTTCAGGTGAGTTTCCACGCCATAATCCAATTCTATCTTGGGATGTGTAATCTAAACTGAAACTGTCTCAATTAAAAAAAACCCAGGAAAATAGAAAAAGCCCAAAATGAGACATGAGCAGCTTGGAGATAGTATGCAAAAGTGTCTGTCATTGTATCTTTACCTTCTCGTCTGTTGGAGTGCTCTGTGTCTGAAACACATTCACATTTGTCACTGTCCCAGATCCATCCATTATGGCAAAATTTGTTGGTAAAGGGGCATCTAGAAGAAAAAAAGGAGATAGGAATTAAAAATTACTACACCACTGTAGTCATTTGGCAAAATTAGCCTGCTGCTATGCTGAGTCTGCCACTTGTACACCATGAAGTTTGGCATGACTACGCCAGTGTAGTCATTTGGCAAAATTAGCCACTTGTACACCATGAAGTTTGGCATCTGTGTGCATTAATGCTGCAAACAGAAAAACTTAGGGCTGGATAGTTCTGCTGATAGGGCTATTGGCTCCCAACAACCAGAAGCAGCAAGTACAGCACTTATTTGAGGTAACATCCTTAGGAAACAGTTACAATTTTGCAGCTCCACATTTCCATAAAACAGTTTTACCCCACCCAGGGTAGTCTTTGTCTTACACTATTCATGACATATAACTGTTCAATATGGCTGTGCTGCCTAAAGGTGCAGCTCCAGTTTAAATTTTCCTATGCTTAAGGATGTACAGTGGACTATTTCAGTGTCAGAGAGAGACAGTTTGACTTTTAGACCCTTTGCTTTGTGAGTGGAACTCACAAACTGGAATAAGGCTGAGGTTCCTCTGTATTTGTGTAGGAGGAGGATTCAGAGTGGCCAGCAGGCTGAGGGAGAGCTGGAGTGGCTTTGCTGACATGCAACTTCTCCCCAGTCCAGATTCTAACTGAAAGACAGTTATGGGGACTTAAACCTATTTGTGCTTCTAGAGTGTTTGTTATATTAATGTTGCCTGTCCTCACCAGGAGTACAAGTATTTTATGCCATATTTTGGAGTTAGTGGTGAGGTCACTTTTCTCTAGTCCTTGAGCCTGACAGATGCAAACCAGGGCTGGATCAAAGAGTGAAAAGCCACGATTCACACTGATTCTGACCTGATGTGCCATAAAGTATGGCAGAGGGCTTTAGCTTAAAAATAATGTGTGAGCAGAGTTGCTGTGTCAGGTTGAAAAAGTCTGTGCATTCATACCCAAATAGCTCCAGTGGAGCAGAGTACTAATGTGTGCACTTTCAGTCCCTGCTCTAGCACTCAAATGTCATCATGACTCCAGGTGCTGCTGAACTGGCCTGCAGGTCCATTCACATATAATTCATCAGGTTTAGCTGAACTTTTTAACCCTGAGTGATAATCAAATTTTTCAGAAAAACTCTTGGGGTAGCAGAAAGAGAATGGACCATTATAACATCCAAATCAGAACAAAATAATTTCAACATGTGTAGAAGTTTGCAAGTGAGGGAACTTACCCATCTTCTTCTGGGTACTGGACAGATCTTCGTATGATGGTGTACTGGTGGCGCTGAGTATTTGATGTACACTTACAGCCTGTGTGATTGGCAATTTTGATGGGCACAGGCTCAGGAACACTTGTCAAGGGAACTGAGATCTCAAAGAGCTAGGTGGGTGAAATAACATTTATTTTTCAGTTTCCATTCTACAGTTGATATTTGGAGTTTTAAATAAAAACCCCTTATTCTTTGTCATCATTTTTCTCACCTGTGCTCTTTTTTTAGAGACAGTTACTGTAAGCATACATGACCAGAAGCACACTGAGGTAACTTACCAAAACAGTGGTCCTAGTGCTCTATTACCAGCTGTGTGTAACTACCAAGACCATTCAAAATTACTTGCAAACAAACTCAGAAGCCTCTTCTGGATGCTAGGGCCAAATGGGAAAGATGTAGTTGTTTGGAACTTTGTTCTCAGTTATATCATGGGTTGAATCTCAACCACTTATGGAGACAGCTATTTAACTGTCCTTGGGTATAATCAGAGCATGCATCTTTAGGGACCTAACTCAACCCCACAGCCTCCTCAGGGAGGGAAGAGACAGGAGTAAATAGAGGAAAGTTCATTCTGCTTCAGCTGGGTTCCTGCAGGGAATCATCCTGGAAACATCTCTCTGTTGACTGTAGCAGGAGCTTAAGCAACCAAGCAGCCTACTTTTAGTGCATCCACATTGTTTAGGGTGTTCTTTGAATAGCCCTGTGGAGGCCCTGGTTCCTTGGGCAGGTATGTGTAGGAGCTGTTGAAGTGATCCACAGCCCTTCTGCCCTCAAACCAGCTTCCTTCTCATAGAAAGCAAAGCATTGGGTTGTTTGACATGACAGCATGCCTTGGCCTAATGTTGCATCCACATACAGGAACTCAGTATTCCTAAGCCTAATGCTTAGACATTTAAACTTAAGTGTTGTAGTACTGACTTTAAGTGGCATTAATATCCTTCAGTGGATATTTTAGACCAAGGGAAAAAAATGCTCTCACTAATATGGGAATACGGGAATAATTCCATCAGATGAGTAAATCGACCAAGGAAATGCTCTCACTAGTATGGGAATATGGGAATAATTCCATCAGATGAGTAAATCAGGACTGATGGTGGTGTATCCAGAAGTGGAACTTAGCTGGGGGCTTTTGAGGGAATGCTTATTTTGAAGGACACTGAAGGAATGTTACACTCTGCAAAACTGCAGTTTTCAACAAACTTATGAACTGCTGCTCCAAAAACACATAGAAATGCTCTCACTAGTATGGGAATATGGGAATAATTCCATCAGATGAGTAAATCAGGACTGATGGTGGTGTATCCAGAAGTGGAACTTAGCTGGGGGCTTTTGAGGGAATGCTTATTTTGAAGGACACTGAAGGAATGTTACACTCTGCAAAACTGCAGTTTTCAACAAACTTATGAACTGCTGCTCCAAAAACACATAAATAAATAAATACTTTTTAGCCTGACCTAGCTCCCTGAGCTGATCGGATGTCTTTTGTGTGTGGCCAACAGCTCATAACAGCTTTCTCCTTCTGGTGTGGAATGAAAGCAACTAATGAACATTGACGCAAGAAGGACAGGCCCTGATTTATTTTACTCCAGATATATTCCAGTACAACTGGACACAATGGAATTACATTCCAACAAACATGAAATAAATACAGACATGAACTAGACTTGTTCCCTATGAGGGCTTCAATTTTCTTTTTAAAACAATTGTTCTTGGTCTTTGTTCTGATTTAAAGAAATCTACTTTTTCATAAGTAGAATTTCATTTATTACACCAAGTCAAGTAGGAATGCACAAAGTGAAGGTTCATCAAAGAGGACCAGTCTCTTGTGTTCCTTCTGTGGGTGTGAACCATAGAATCATAGAAAGGCTTGAGCTGGAAGGGAATTTAAAGGTCATCTAGTTCCAACTCCCCCACACCATGGGCAGGAATGACACCCACTAGGTCAGATTGCTGATGAACAGAGATGGTTTCATTCATAGAGCTGATTGAAAGTACTAAACTTGGAGCTCTGCTCAGTCACCAGCTGGAACAAGATATCTGTGTACATACGCTCTAGTGGGAGTCTACAGAAAGAAGCTCTCTGGCTACTCTATGCTCACCTTTTGGCACTGGTCATTTGAACCAGTATCACCTCTTGCACCTAATCCATAATTGACTTCAAGTATCGCCTCTTGCACCTAATCCATAATTGACTTGGTTTAAGCCTTTCTTTTCCTAAGTGGCTTGTGATTTGGGACATTCAGATCCTGAGGCATTCAAATTAAGAGCATCTGGTCTCTCTTGAAGAAAATGTCTCTTTTTTTGGCTCGCAGAATTACAGATCCAAAATTACTAGCCAGCCTTCTTGGCAGTAATTCTGAAAATGCAGTGGCCAAACAGACCAAATTTTCTTGGGGTCTCTCTCTTTAACCTCTGATGCAAAGAATTCCCATCAGCCAATACTCTCAAGTTGTCCCAGGTCCAAGTAACATTAAAGGTCCAATACATTAAAGAAAGACTAAGCTCCTTAACATCACATGAGCCTGCAGTCACTTTCTCAGGGCCTGATTTTCCATCTCTACACATATATATATCTCCATTTTTAATACTGCAGTGTGAATGTAAAATGCTATTGCATATGCCTGCATTCACTCCCCATGGATAAAAAATTAATTCTTCTGTTTGTTATGATAGTGCAGACAGATCTTTCATAACAGGATCTCAGAAACCAAACATCCTCCTTCCCCTCCCTTTTTGTAGAGCCAGGATAAAAAGAAAACAGATGAGTAGCCTCATTTACCGTTTTTGACACGTAAGTTGTACTTGTATTCATGCAGCTCAGACTCTCCTCATTGCAGCAGCCTCCACATCTGAACACATTCACACAGGGAGGCTTGAAAAATTTGTTGGTTGTTGTACCCAGCTCTTTGGCAACTTCCACACAGGTTTCCCTTGGCACGCATTGAGTCTTTTGCCATTCTTCATCTATGACTGGAGGAAACACCATTTTAATAAGCAACCATAGCAAAGTTCAACCTCTAATTAGTAAAGCAGAAGCATTATATAAATAAAAACTGAACTGCTGGCAGGCCATTTGCACTTACTTGGATTGATTTGCACTTGGATCGATCTAAGGACTGGAGAGAGTCTGAGTGCAAAATTATCCCTGTAACTTACACCAGCTGCACTGGCAGAAAGCTTGTTGCATTCATGCTTTAGCTTTCAATGCAGATGACCAAAATCTCCATTAATTCCAGTGGGTTAAGTAGAACTGCATCGATTTCCCCTAGCTGAGAGTCCCTTAGCACCACAGTGTCTGACAAAGCTGCCTGTTCTTTACCCTGTTCTCCTTTGCTCCAGGGTAGCTTTCCTTACTGTCATTTTATCCTCTCTCTGCCTGTACCCCATCGTGGACTCAGTAGAGCCTGAGTGCAAAAGCACATTAATGATTAACAGATTCTGTCAGAGGGTATTAATACTCCTGCTGGATGTCAGCCAGTGAGCACTGTTTCCAAAATGTCTAATGAAATCCAAGAGAAACACTCTCACACCTCAGTACCATCAGGGGGTTCAAGTCTGAATAACAGGAATATGAATTCAAGTGTAATTTGCCTATTCAAAACACTGTGGCATCTTTCAAATACTGAGTTGTTGTAGACTAGTAGACTAGACTTGACTGATCTGTCAAATTCTGACTGTGAGAAGGAATAATGCATTAACTGACTGAACCAGACAGAGAAAACAGTGACATTTACATAATATGGTCTCGAGTGTTGTTAAGAGGTGGCCCTGCTTTTTTTGGCTTTTGCTTACCTGATTCAAGTTATGGAATTACTTAAGAGACATCAATGCTTATGCTTTAAGCTCTTCTTAAAATTATGAAAAACATTTTTCCTGTCTGTCCCTCTCCATCAGGTTTCTGAAAGATCAAAAGCAACTTCTATACTATTGTAAAAAATGCTCTCTCTTCTAGCACAATCCACCTCCGTACTATTGGGAAAGCAGTGCCTAAGTTTACAGGGAAGTTCTGGAGAAAAATTACCTTTCTAGAATACTGTTAATCTACATGCTATACCTTGCCTTCAGATGAGTATTTATTTTTCTCTTTCCTACCTGACTTTCCTTTTCTTATTTTTAACTTTTTCTTCAACTGAGTGTGTATATTTAAATCATTTTGTTTATTTCTGCAAAGTCCTTGTCCAGGGTTGATTCACTCAACTTTCCAGTCATGCAAAGAGTACAAGAAATAAGAGGTTGGGGGCTGAATTCTGATTTTACAGTATAAATGAAGAGAAGAAGCATTAAAGTTAATAGAATTTTCTAGAGTAATGTTAGTCTCTCAAAATGGCAATCTAATCCTAGCCTTAAAATAGAAAATAAAGTGTTTGCCAAACTCATTAAGGTATGTGCATGCAATCACTTCAGATGTCACTTCAATGAGTGTAAGCAGTGATGACCTTTCCAGCTGCACAAATCCTCACTTTATTAACCACTTCTTTAGAGGAAGTTATAGGAAGGGGCAGTCAAAGAATTGGGTGTCACATCCTGTTCAGGAGCACCATGGTCACCCTGATCTTTTCTGTGAGCAAGCACAGGAGAGTTGCTGAGAAATTTATCTCTGATATAGACTCCAGCTTGAAAGTGCTGCAGTCCTTAGTGAGCTGAGCTGCTCAGGGGAGGCTGTGGTTTGATGAAGTGACATGGACTTTCAGCAAATTCATTGTTAAAGCTTTAGAAAGGAGGAACAAAGGCCTGAGTTTGCTCTGCGGGAGTTTGGGGTACTGTGGAAGATGGTCTAATGGTACAATGATGAGACTCAACCCAGCCTTCTCATCAAAACACTTTATTAAAACAAAACAGATGCCCTTGGCAAAAAGTAATGACCGGAAAGGGTGTGGGAAAGAAGCACATGTTTATAGGCTTGTTTTTTAGAAAAGGAGCTTTAGTACTTTGAACATATTAAGGTATTAGAACAAAAGTAGTTTCTGTCCTGGGATAGTTCCACTTTGGATGGAAGAATGGAGAAGATGACCCAATAGGCTTTTTTTAAACTTGAATTCCAGTGACTTGACTTTGAATGAGAAAGCTGACATCTCTGTGTCTAGATTCAGACTTTCAAAGGGAAAGTAGGAAGCAACCTAATAGCTGTTCCAAACAGAAAATTGTATCTATATGGCTATATTCATATAACCACAGAACAGTTTGGGTTGGAAGGGACCCTAAAGATCCTATAGTTCCACCCCTGCAGCAACACCTTCCACTAGCCCAGGCTCCTCAGTGCCCCATCTAGCCTGGCCTTGACACTTGCACGGATGAGGCATCCACAGATTCTCTGGGCAACCTCTTCCAGTGTCTCACCACCCTCACAGTAAGGAATTTCATCCTAATATCTCATGCAAACCTGCTCTCTTTCAGCTGAAAGCCATTCTTCCTTGTCCTATCACTACATGCCCTTGGAAAAAGTCCCTCTCCATGACTGAATGAACAGCCCCAACTCTCTCAGCTCTTCATAGGGGAGGTGCTCCAGCCCTGTGATCATCTCAAATTAGTCACAGAGTACTAAAACACTTGTAAAAGTGTTATTGGAGCAGGATTAGCAATATCTGATTTCCCAAAAGGATCATATCACTTCAGGGTAAAGACAACAAAAAAGACTAGCTCAGTCTGTCCTTCATTAGGCTACAGTGAGCTTTTCTGTAGGATATCCACTTGCTACACCAAAATATAGTAAATGATCCTTTATTTTACATCCATGAATATGTAATGTCTCTTGAGTCTCTCAGCTACAGGGAACAATATTGATTTTCACTCCAGATGAGGGACTAGATTCTGATTCTCCACTTTCAGGTGCTGGCTGATTGCTTCAAGATCTACTTTTCTCTGCAAAACTAGACTGAGGTTAGGACAATACCTTCTTTCTCTCAATTCCCACCCAGACATTGCTGCTGATGCAGTGCCTTATATCAGAGCACACCTAATAAAAAAGGGATTTCTATGCCTGCAGTAAAGCTCATTTGTTTCTGCCTGCAAGCAAATTCTGAGATGCAGCACAATGCTGCTGGCCAGCCCTTTGGACAGTCATTCTGACCTATTCTTTGCA
>NW_008675486.1:0-839 GCF_000695815.1 Acanthisitta chloris
GTGTAAATGCCTGTGCACAGCAGACTAAGGACTGTGCAAAGGGGATAGAGACACAGCCTGTTGACCAGTGGTTTTCTGCCCTCTCTCCCCTCTTCCTCTTCTGTATATTTTATACTGGCAGAGGCACTGTGAAGATCAGTGCCCATGAGGGCAAACTTGGAGAGTACTATGGTGTTGGAAAGTGTCTTATAAACTCCAAGTAGTGATTAGACAAGGAATATTTGTGCCTAAAATGAAATTTCTGTTGCAATGTAGATTTACTGATTCCAGTAATAGTTGCAAATTCTGCCACCTCTTTCAGCTACAAATCTAAAAGCACATTGGAATGGAAACACAGCGAGTTAGTTTCTAGTGAGTTAGTTTCTCACAAATGCCCTTGGCAGGTGTGGTGGGGGTAGAAATGCAGTGGTAACAATCACTTCTTGATAGTTATATTGTGACCTGAAAAGTGCTATTTTTAATCAAAGCTTTCCTGAAAGGGAGAACAGTGTGAAAATGCCAGACTATACACTTCAAAATAGTTGCTTCAAAAAAAAATGAAGTGGCAATACAGCATGCGGTGTAGCCAGCAATGCAGGGTAGAATTAGGTTGAAATTATCCTGCAAAGCTGCCTGCATGTTAGTCTTGAAGAGAACTTTATGGGTCAGCTGCTTCTGAAACTTTGTGCTAAAACTATCTTTAGTTTGGTTGGGTTTTTTTAGTTATTTAATACAAAAGGAAACCTGGATTTACTGAAGGCCTCAGTGTAGCCATACAACAGGGATACAGCAGCAGAGCAGGGCAGCACAAGGCTCTCATGTCCTACCTCAATGTCTTTCTGAAGAACCCCTCTGCTGGC
>NW_008675486.1:1170-1691 GCF_000695815.1 Acanthisitta chloris
GATTACAGTGGAAGTGAGGAGGAAGATGATGAGCTGAATGAAGATGAAGGAGAACCAAGGTTAATTTTATTACTGGAATTTGACTGCCCAAGCTGTTCTCATTGAAGGCAGCTCTCCTCAGCCAGAATGGCTTTCTTAATTTGCTCTGAATCCTTAATCTCCTGTGTCCCTTCGGTAACTTTAACTGTTTTGTAGCTATCAAACATAACTGCTGAGTATAAAACGTCTGTAATAAGCTGTTTCTTAGTTCCTCTGCAATAGGGAGGAAACTCTCAAATGAAGGACCCAATAAGCAGCTTCAGGATGTTTTGTAGCACAGCAAGTGTGGATGCAGAGTCAACATGCTGGAGATATATCTTAATTTGCTAACACAGGACAACAAGCAATTCCCAATGCACCTTGTATTCTCTCTTTAATGTTATGTTTAGTCATGTAGAAACCTCCTCTTTGTTTCAGCTCCATAGTTAATCTCCCAGGAGAGTCAACTCTCCTTTGTGAATTTCTGAGGCTGCAGCAGGAGA